>NC_051176.1:142546940-142822202 GCF_013339695.2 Rhipicephalus sanguineus
AGGAGGCCAAGAAAAAAAGATATATATATATATATATATATATATATATATATATATATATATATATATATATATGTATATATATAAACAGAGAGAGAGAGAGAGAGAGAGGGGGGGGGGGAAGAAACCCTAGGTGTGCACAATTACCTAAGTGAACCGTTTATGCGTCGCCCACGAAAGAGAAATCGGCAAAATATACTGCGCTCCGCAACTACGCCGTCTTTCTGAAACGAAAGTCTGCGCTCACTGATCATCAAAGTCCCACGCATCCGGCGGCACACCGCACTGTGCGTAAGCGGTTCAGATAAAAGAGCAGCTTCTGAGCGGGGAAATTACTAAGGTAAATGCAAATCGTACCTCTTCGCTGCTAAAGGCTCCGTTCCTTGTTTCTGATCAGGCGCTTTCAATATTATGTCGCCGCTTTTTCCGTCTCTGACCCCGCGGCAGTATTTTGCGACGATTTTTTCCCTTCAGTTGTATCGCGCCTATCCGTTGAACGGAGAGAAAAACTCGATTAAACATCGACACGCCATACTGCGGGCGAATGACGACTGGAAAGAATACGTAAAGAGAAGCCCCGTTTGAAAATAGATCTCTAGGCTTCGGGTCGAACGCGTCAATACAGCATATACGCACGTGCGAGGGTAGACACGTGGTCACTACGCTGATGCACCGCAGCTAATACTTAACTAAAAAAACGTTAGGGTGTTTTCGAAGTGCCGTGTTAGGTGTACTACAACCCGAGAACGTTTTAGCCACGCGAGTTTGCTCGATACGTACGGTAACATGATGAGATCATTATGGAGGCTAATACAGGACTTCCTCATTAAAATAGCTACGTTCCGACTGCGACGGTGTATCTCCGTATTTACCGTACGGTGGACCCGCAATGCTATGAGACCCTATTATTACCCATTAAGGAATAACGGCCACCCGGAGACGCAGACATGAACTGCCGTGTTGGTGGCGCCATCTTGGGGCGCGAAGCTTAACAGTGCGCATCAACCATTAATCCGACGGCGAAATATATGGAAGTATCGACAACAACACAGCCGTTGAAACGTCTATATATCGCATCATGGTTGCGTTATTTCTATTAGCACTCGGTATTCATATGCGGTCTCACGGCCAATTGTCTGGTGACGCAGCCGCTCGCCTTTTCCCATTTGGATTCAGATGAAAGTGACGATAATATAACGGCGCCCCCGAATCTATGTTCTCCAACAAACGTTATAATCCGCACGCGTGCTCTACGCTGCGACAACAGACCACGTTTTAGCGCGTGCTGCCCCTGCAGAGAGGTCTGCCAATAATAAGCAGAAAATGCGAACAACAGGCCGTACGACCACACACTGCGCCTCAATTGGTGCACTGAATCGATTCCACAGCGCCAAATATGCATGTCAAGTGCACTGAAAACTGCACCGTTAGGCTGCAGTATGCTCCATTTCTTCGCACACTCCCAAACATTTCTAGGCAAATGCGCGTAATGCGTATGTCAGGGCAGCCACAAGCGCTCCAGGAAATAGTCGTCATATATGGCGGTTATTATTATTATTATTTTAGTCGTAGCAGTAGAAGGAGGAGGCAGTGGAGAAGTATATGACTCCAAAGAAAAGCGAGGGAACTCAGGGCAGTAGCACGACGTCGGGGGTTATTTATTTATTATTTATAAATAAATAAATAAATAAATAAATAAATAAATAAATAAATAAATAAATAAATAAAGCAGTCGTGTACCACGCTTTCAATGCACGTTAAAAAAAAAACAATGTTGCTTAACCCGGTGAGCACCACTGCAGCGTGGCCATGACCCAAAGGCCGTTAAACGGTAATACTCAATTGAACTTTCAACCCGCGAGCGCGGGTTTTTTAAATTTGCGACGGCCAGCGTGCAAAAGCCAGCGAGATCTCACGGTGGCCCCGATCGCGCCGCGTGCCGAGCGGTAAACAGACGACGAGGCATGTTTATAAGCACACATCGGTGGGCGATTCCGGTCAAGCACGCCATGCACACCGCCAGGCGACGACGGGGTTAAAAGACGGACGGAAGAATTACGACAGCCGGCCTCTGTCGGTGCCGCGGCGAGCAACACAACGACGCCAGAGCAGCGTGCCGCTGGTGACGAGAGGGCGAGCAGGCGGGTAAAGCGAGGATCGATGGAAACAAGAAAAGAACGCGGGCAATAGCGCACAAGCAGGCGTGTTTTATACGCGCGGGGAGCTCGCTCGCCCGACCGACAGCGCCAAATGTCCGAGCAAATGGGAGGAACACGTGTTCGCTTATGCAAATGCGTGCGCGCTCACAGGACCTGACCAGGAGGGGAGAGCAGCCAGTGCTCTCAACGCCGCCGTCCGCAAGCTCTCCACGCCGGCGCCGCTCGCTCTTCTTTTTTTTTTTTTTTTTCTTGTCCCATTTTCTTTCTCTTGCGGCTTCAGTATGCTGTTTTACTGTTCTCCCTTCGCGTCGTGCCACAACTCGGGCACGGTTATTATTCCTCCTCCGGGGGTACCCGCGTCGTCGAAATGCCCGTCGTTGTGCTCGCATTCGACCCAGCGAATGAATCGCCAAGCAAGCACTTGGCGCCGCAATAGTGCGTCGTGTCAACAAGCGACCTGCCTGTACGTACATACACGCTCGCACGCTCACGAACCGGAGAGCCGTGGCTAGTCACAGAAACTTCCCAGCGGTCTCTTTACGTTGAAGAGCAGAACCCAGACGGATCGCCACATTGTACGCCTTTTCCAAGGCTCCGCTTCTTCATGGGACTGATAGCAGATCCCATAAAGCAGCAGAGATAAACCGTTGTAATTTCCTCACGCCTTCATTTGATTGACTGTGTATAATTAATCAGGCGAGTAAGGCGAAAACAGCATTCCAGGAGGCTCTTAAGAGAACTCCGGAGTATAAAACACCCGTGGTTAGTCAGTCGCAACGAGAAATGTAATCCGCGACCTTGCGATGAGCAACAGCTATGCCACAGCTGCATACCACGGTAGATACCCCGCAGTATTTTGCTTCAATTACGATGTGCGCACGACAGTACACTCTCGCCAGCTGCGCTTAAACTACTGAAGTATTTAGGAGTGACGGGCTGATCTGCTGCTTTGGGTTCCAAGCTGGCGTCGCCATCCCTTTATTCGACATATTTAAAAGCTGTTACGTCCCTGTGGGGCTTATAAATTATTATTACGCAACAGTGTCCAAAGGAAAAGCGAAATCATAACATATCTCTGATCTTTAAGGGGCCGTCAGAACGAACAAAACGATCGCTCGTTTTTACTGCGCTCATTTTTAATCCGACGAAAACACGTCATGCGTTTGTGCATGCGCTGCGCGAGCATGAAGAATGAAGAGCCAAGAGCAGCGCAAGCGGTGAAGAGGAGGCAAGCAGTATGTACGTCACGCTTTGGAGGAGAGTACCACTTCCAGCCAATGATGCGCTCCCACCTCGAGGCGCTGCCAATCAGAGCGCGCGTTTCTCTTCCACTCGCCGAAAGTTTCGTCTTGTGTCAGAACAAGTGGTGCCGCAGTTTTCTGGAGATGGGCCATGGATGAGGCGCCGCGTCCATATGGGTTGGTTAAAGATTTCCGATTGGTCGACGCGGACTGCCGTGCTCGACGGAACGTACTACTCCTACGGCTGGAACGACAATGTGAGCGCGTCGGCCCATCCTGACAGTGCAGCAACACGACCGAAGTTGGCCTCAGACAAACTGAGAAAATGTGAAATTGCAAATTAAACTCCAGCACAGAGGGACCGCCATCTCGACGCGATGCCGAGGCCACGACAAAACGCGTGGGAAAACAAACTCCCGAACAACGCCGTGTAGGCAGCAACGTTCAAGCTATGAGGACTCGACGGGTGAAAGAACGGCCCACATGCCAACTCTCCCGATTTACCCGGTAATCTCCCTAATTTTGAGCAATCCTGCCGATTGTACGGGCACGGCCATAAATCCGCCGATTTTCTGATGCCATGCGGAACATGTGTCACTTTCGCCGCAGTACACTGTTGTCATGCGGAAAAGCGCACTAAGGTTAGCAAGGGACTAACTAGCTGTCACGGGACACAGCAGATTGTGCACCTTACTTACGCACGCGGGCACGCGCCGTATAATTACTAGCACCAATATGATCGCTTACATCTGCAAACTTTACAGGCAATCATTCGTTAATAACGTCGCTGCGGCTCTCAGAAACAGTAAATTAATACGTACAGAAGTTTTCTCCTGGCGCGTCTCTACCCCCACGCTTTACGAATCTCCTGAAATTTAGAGGTCACCAAGTTGGTAGGTATGGAAAGGTGTCGGCGCACAATACTTCTCGCTTCGCCAGATTTCAACCACGAGCCAATATTTTTAAACCGTGTCACAAGTGTCAAAGTCGTACTTGGGCTCCGACTGGCAACTATGCATCGCTCTGTTTCTACACCGATCGACGTTGATTCCGATCTCGAAGCCACTGCTGCTTCCAAGCGCACTGAGTCGCGAGGCATACGGTAATGAAGCCCTCGTTTGTATATCGCCGCGCCAGATGACGACATAACGTATATAATATGCGCCCACCGCACAAGGCAAGTGCAAGCGAAAACGTTCATCACGCATTAGCATAATGCCAATAATCTTCGAACGAACACGTTATCGTTATTAGTGAAACGCTCTCCCAAATACGCACGTACGAGAGCGCCAGGCGAGCAGGGCGCATTCGGAGCGCCATTTGGCGCGCGAGAGCATACAGCGTCGGTCGGGCGGCCGTAATGCGTCTCAATTAGCGCACGTCGGCCCGGAGGCGACGGTGCTCTGGCTGCCGCAGCGTATTTGGGCAAAGATATGATGAAAAGAGTTTCCAGAACGGCTCTAGCCGTCGTGCCACGAGTTTTTCTATGCGGGAGCACTCTTCGCAAGGAGAGTCATCAAGCGCCCGCCCGGCTGCAGGCAGGCGCGATCGCAGAAGCGGCGTATGCACGATAAAAAAAAAAAAAAGAAAAAAGGAACTAGCGCGTTGAAGCGACTTGGGAATATCGGGGACTCACATTAAGGGCTCCGATATTCCCGTATATACAGCTTTATGCCTCGTTGACAGAAAGAAATACAAGAGTGGGTAGCGGGAACTGTTTTCGAGATGAAGCAGAGAAACATGGTTAGGGTAATAGAAAGACGGATGAAAAGCCACTACGAGGAGAAACTAAACGACGGTCCTTAATCAGAAATGGCGTGTTCATGGGGCGCATGCTAGACCAAACACACACACATGTATACACACATACGATTCGCGCATGTTTACGTCACATACATTCTATGCGTCCAGACTCCACTTGTGCGTCCATCGCACAAGTGGAGTGATTCCAGAGAAACGAACAAAATAAGCACAAACTCTGCACCGGGGCAACCACGGACAAGAATAGAGTGCGGTTGTATGCGAATGAAAGGTGGCGCGGTGATATAATGAACCGCGCACTGACATGAGAAGGTGGGCGAAGGACGAGGGAGGCGACGGAGAGCGGGACAGCGTTGACGCCACGAGGAAACCGACGGAGTAGGAAAGGTCCGCAGGAGCCGGAGGAGCGAAGCGGCACGACAAACACATACATAACACCAGCGCGGATAATTTCTTCCGTAGTCTGCAGGCTTTTGGAGAACACGAAAAGGCCATTCCGTCGCACTGTACAGCTAGCTCGCCGCCGCCAAGGGGCGCGCGCCGCACCCGCCCTCCGACACTCTGTGGCGCCCCTCCCCGTCGTCCGATATACCGGGTGCGCACTCACCGCTCGTGTCCCCCCCCCCCCCCTCACCGTCCTCCGACACCGCTGGCAGAGTGGGCAATGGTGCTAGCCAGCAATATAAGAGCGACGGGGAGGGCCGGGAAAAGAACTGTGAACTTCTCACTACGCTGCAGCTCAGTTAGGGTTCATGACAAAAATTCGGTAATCGGTGGAAAGAAGACTACAGAGATCTGCAGACGATCCGAAGATTACGATTCTAACTAGTATTGACGTGCATTTTAAAAATTTTAGTACCGTTGCTCTAGGTAAAAAAAAAAATGCTGGTGTCAAGAACACAATAAAGAGTATACCGTGGTGCCTCGGAACGCATTGAATATATTTTTAATACTGATTCCCTACAAAACCCCTTTCGATTTCGATATCGAGGGGGCGGTATCACAGTGACGTATAAACACAGTGATCTAATCACGTGGGGACAGCAACTCTTGACGTACTAGCAGAACTCTGTAGTCGGCTGTCAGCTGTACGTGTCGCACGTAAACATAAGGAGTGAATGGCCTTCCAGCGGCTCCGTCCGCAATTTCGGCCGCATCCAGGACGCAGAGTTCGCAAACCCCGTGAACTGTGTTTACTCGTCGTGATAATGCTCACGGCGGTGGGATTGGCTTGTAAATGCTGGGCGACGAAAACATTAAAATCAAACTAAAACATCTTTAAATATTCAGTACGTGTTTCCTGGCTGCGCTGTGTGGAGAGCGTTAACACTACATGCTAAGGAAACAAACAAAAAAAAAAGAGTCCCCTTTGGAGATGAGTCAGAATCGTGTCAGTACTCCTTTAAGAAATAAACAGTTCCCTCACCATCCACTTTCTACTTCCGTAGTCATCCACTGTCGAGAAAATTTGTGAAAAGAATAATTCTTCAAGGAGATTCTATACCTGCAAAAACCCTTCATTACTTGATTGGCAGTGTCTAAAAAGCATTGAACTGATGCTCGCTCACAGAGAGGTAGCTGATTAATAACTATGCAACCTTCGTTATATGGCAGCGGCGTGCCACGATTAAACCTATACTGTCAAGGTTTCCTACAGAATGTTGCGCGCATAAAGATTTGTGCTCGCCTAAACAAATACTACTCGAAAAAAAAAAAAAAAACACCTCACCTGCGAGACCTCACCTCACTGTACTACAGTCATATATTACATATCGCCCAAGAAATTACGCCGTGTAACGGCCGATGGCATTACGGGTCAGTCAAGCAAGATGAATAATGGAACTGCAGCAATCACCCAGTTGGCTAGGATTCCCTATTGCACAACATCGTTACGACGGCACACGTCGCACCATTTTATTACTCCATGATCCTACCCCCCCCCCCTCCGCCCTCTTTTTTTTTTCCCCCTCAAGGTCTTGCATCCCTGAGCGCCCACAAGAAATGGTGCACGAGCGTTTTAGAACCGTATCGAACATGCGACGCGACGCATTCCCTGAACACATAGCACGCCGCTGAAAAAGGTATGGATGGTTTGAGGGAAAAAAAAAGGGGGGGGGGGACAAAATCGCCGGAGAGATGGGGAAGAACAGCTCGCACATTTCGTACAAAAAAATAATAAGTAAGACCGACTGATAAGGCGTGATGTTGTCCCTTAAGGTTGCGTTAATTGCGTTTGCGCAATCAGGGAACCATACACACAAAAACGGCCAGCAGGAAGAATCGGAATAAAGAACAGAGAGAGATTGGGGGGAAGGGGGGGGGGGGGACATAGGGACAGGAAGCCCAGGAAAAGGCGTTGATTTTTACGTCAGTATCTGGCATTAGCCACCAAAGCGTGCGCGTCGCGCGGCCCCTATTATTTGTCATTGCCGGCGTCCATCTCATTTCCTCCTTCTCGTACAGTTTTATTCACCGCGAGCAGTGGATGTGTTGTTTGCGCCTTACGTGCACACATGCACTTCGTATAGCATGGCTATAACCATGAAATAACTACCATTACTACTACATACTTGCTCCTCTGCGACGTGTTTAATTGTATTCTTTTCTTCGTTTTCCTTTACTTCCTTTCCTTCTTTTGCAGCGCCACAATCTTACTCGCTTCCCCTCACCCTGTTATATATGTAGTTTTTCAATCGCATCCTTATTATGACGTGTCAACGGAGCTCGCCAACCAACCAACCACGCACGCACTCACAATGTAATAACCAGGAGACAAACAGGCGCCATAGGCCGAGAACGATCAAACAGCGAAGCAAAAGGCAAGCCGAATACATATATCTTCACGAGCTTGGGGAGGGAAATAACGGTAATAATAATAAAGAAAAAAATCACAGGAGCAAGAAAAAAAAAGCGCACCAGAAAAAAGTGCGCTTACAGCAGGCTCAAACGCAAAAGGGAGGGAGTAAGAAAAAAACAAAAAACGACTAGATGAAACGACAGTTGTACGAAATGAAATACACATTCTCTCGGACGACCTCTTCATGGAGGGAGGGTGTTGCACCGGCACAAGGTTCGTTTCATGCAGCGATGAGTGAGAGGGAAATAGAGAGAGAGAGAGAGAGAGAGAGAGAGAGAAAGAGAGAGAGAGAGATAAGAAGAAAGCGAACGAGAGCAGCAGAGGAGAAGAGGAAACCGAAATGGGGGAGGTCTTCCTCTCGGCAAACAAGCCGGCGACAGAAAGTAAACGACTCGCCGAACGAAAGGCGCAACACAAAGAAACAGCATCACCACCACGGAGCGCATACACGAAGGCAGCAGCAAGAAATGAACGCAGTAGAAGAGCGAGAGCGAAATGGAAAAAAGAAATAAATAAATAAAAGTACGTAAGAAAGCTAGGCAGGCGAGAGCCACATAAAAGCAAGAGAAAAGCGAAGGAAAGAGCGGAAGTGATGAGGAGGAGAGAAAATGACGTCTTCGAAGGGAAACGAACCGAACTTGTTCCTCCTTCCTCTCGCGCTCCTTCCTCCAGCAGGAAGGAGGAGGGTGTATACAGCACAGCTCTACAATACTATTATATAGCTCGTCGGAGCTTGGGTTCCGTCCCCTCATTTTTATGCCTTATACATAGTTTTTTGTCCAGCACCGCTGCCTATTTGGTATTTCCCCGCTGCCTCCTTTAGGAGGACCATGTATATATTTTTGTTCCATACCTTCGTCAATTCCCGTCCGTGTTCATGATGTTCCTTTTAACAAGATTTTTATCCATCGCGCGGTGGCCCCCTCCCCTTGTTCACCCCCCCACCTCACCACACACACACATTCTCTTTTTCCCTCCCATGGCACTCCCCCCCCCCCCCCCCCCCCCCCCCCCCCCCCGCGTCCTGTCTCCACTTTTGCCCATTTTCCTCCTCCTTGAAGCACTGCTGCTTGTAAGAGAAGCTCAATGACTTTTCTTTACTTTGTTTCACTTTTGTCTCTACGGTCTCTTCATCCCTCGTCCAAAATGAAAAGTCAGAACGAATGAAAGGGCCCCCTCCTTCCTTTCAACCGGGAAAACAGCCACACGAATAAACAAAAAATGAACAAAGCAAGCTCAGACAAATGAAAAAGATTCAAGCGTGTGAAATAGAGGAAAGAAAGAGAAAAACAAAACAAGTAGCAGTCATGCTGCTGGAAAAAAAATGGGGAGGCATGGTGCGTGCGGGTGGGGGGGTGGGGGGGCAGTAAACGGGTGGATGGTAATAGACGTAGCAAGCAGGAGAAGCGGCGCGCCAGACGACGACAGAAACGAGTCAGACGACGGCTGTTGGGTACGCACACACTCATCGACGATTCGCGCTATGCGAAGCATCCATCCGTACAACGCTAAGAGGGAGAGAGAGGGAGATAGTGGGAGACAAGCAAAAAGAACATGACAAAAGGAATAAGGAGTACGGGCGCAGCGAGAGCGAAAAATTCCACAATAAGAGAAGAGGCGGAACGGTGACGACAACCTTTTATAGCGCGGAAACGCGCGCTCTTGTTTTCTGCCTCGGCGTTTCTTGGCCTTCGAATTGGTAAGGAGGAGGACGGACGAGGTCTTATTTGTTTTTCGTCGGCCGCCTCCCCGCTCTCTCTCTTTCTGCGCGTGCTTGTGCTCAATATCACTTCGCTCTCATCGTGTCTAGTGGACGCGCTGCAATTGCGGTAGAGCCCCATTTTAACGCCTTTCTTCTGACTCTCACGTCTTTCCTTTAAAGTGTTTGTTACGGTCACGTGCGGGAAGCGACACGATTGCCTCGGTCCCTGCTCCCTTTTTTCCCCTTCTATCCTCGCTCCTTTGGGACTCCCTTCCTCGCCGCGCTTCCACTCGGCGCCGTCTTTATTTTCTATGATTGTTGGGCTAAGCATTCCTTCCGTGGCCACACTCAGACGGCTCGTAAGCGCAGCGCGGATTGCGTCCTCGACCTCAATTTCTGAAGGCGCCGAAGGAAAAGAAAAAGGAAGTGAGGAAGAGAGACAGAGAGAAAAAAAGAAGGGCGCGCTAACGTAAGGATGAAGGGATCGCCCGCCGTCACGGTAGAATGGAAGTGGTGCCTCGTTAAATTCGCCTTCACTTGGGCACCTGACACACACATACACCATGTATGTATGTATGTATGTATGTATGTATGTATGTATGTATGTATGTATGTATGTATGTATGTATGTATGTATCAGGCCCGTAGCCAGGAATTTTTTTCGGGGGGGAGGGGGGGGGCCCACTTGCTGAAAGCCTTGACTTTTTGAGAAAAACGCCTATTTTCATTATTTATTTTCGGTAAAACACCATGTATCATAAAAATTTCGGGGCCCCCCCCCCTGGCTACGGGCCTGGTATGTATGTATGTAATAGACAGACAGACAGATAGATAGATAGATAGATAGATAGATAGATAGATAGATAGATAGATAGATAGATAGATAGATAGATAGATAGATAGATAGATAATTCCACACGCGAGGCACTGAAAATATAAAATGTAGTAGGAAGCGAACACGCCCCAAGCAGGCAATACAAGTATTATATTTAGGAAACCACCCCCATGCATATTATACTCAATTATGTAAACTCAGTTGCCGCACAAGACGGCGGTACCCACGACAACAATGACCGCGGAACAACAACGACGATGGTGCCACGAAGATGACAGTCGACAACGACGGCACAACAACATCACGAAGCGCACGCAGTTACGCATAGCTTTCCCTTACCAATTGTAACCCGCGGAAGCGCTGTTAAACGTGACTTCATACAAACTGAATTGAAAAGAAGAAGAAGCAAAACAAACGAATATTTCTGCGAGCAGGGCATAACTAGACGCAGTATTATGGTTCAAAAAAAAACTTTCATCTGTGAATGTGGACTACATTCGACTCTCGATATTTGCTATATACCTGTGTGTTTGGTGGCACAGAAGTGCGCTTTAGGTTGCCTGGTATCGGTGCATCTCTATGCTGCCACGCGGTTAGTCGCAACACGGCACTATATAGCATGCAACGGTGCCATGGGCAAACGTATAATATAAGCGAAACCACCCAAGGGCGGATATACGCCGAAGTACGGGCAGAGGTGCATATCTGAAAGCCCTTGCAAGCCGCATCCCCCCCCCCCCCTGAGCGGCTTTCTTGCCACTTTGAACTCAATCGGCATTTTTCAGTTTCCAATATTGTATTACTTGTCACTCGTTTGCTGAATGGTTCATGACATATGTAAGTACTAAAAGCGTTTGAGCTGGCGAAACGCATATCGCCGTTACCGTTATCACGGCGAAGGTGAAATTCAGACAACAGCACTTGTACCACACGTAGCGACACCTTGTATACCGTTTCTTTTTTTTTTTTTTCATCTGAAACACTCGTGTCAAATACGTTAATTAAATCGACGACCTTTCAGGGCCTTAATGTACTAACATAAAGGAGTGGAATACATGAAATATGCAGCACAAGTATTACAAGGAAGCTTGAATGTCATTTAGAGTCTTATGGGGTCGGCGGTGACGATGATGGTGACGGGAATGTGCATGGTTCCGTGCGGTCCTGATAAAATAGCCGTCACACTTGTTAATTAATACGACTCGTTCGCGAGCTCATACCTTGTAATGCTGGTTACCTTGAGTCTTTCAAAACATTATCGCAATGACAGTTCTTATGAGTGAGACGGGAACATCTGTGACGCAGAAAGAATTCAGGTAAATAAATATCACGATTCTGTTCATTTAAGTTTTACTGGACTAACGAGAGTAGCCTGATATGATAAAACAAGACGAGCGGCACGATTTTGGATGGACATAGGGGCTTTGGTAAGGATAATTCGAGAAGAGTTCTCAAACTGCGCATTCCTATGCTATAATATATTACAGACAACATCTTTGAACCGAGTTATAGTAAGGGAAGACAGCGCGGGACGAGATAAATTAGGACGCAGGCAGCCGAGAACGTATTCGCCATGCAAGTCCCAAGAGGGGTTATTAATAAGACGAACACTAACGCATTTGTTGCAGTTAGCGACACGAAATTGATTGCTATTGAGTACAAAGTGCGAGAGGTTCAGCTCGAAGCATGACGGTAAATGCACATGCTCCTAGCAGTTGTTAATCTTTACATGCACAGCCATTTCCTGCTCTTTTTTGATACGATGTCGAAATGAAATTGCAGTTCCATGGAATCTGTGCTGTTATTAATTAACCACAGTGTACCCCATGGGTCGAATTAGGCATTTGAAGTTGCTGATTCTCCAGCAGACGCCCTCGCACCCCCCCCCCCCCCCCCGGCCCGTCCCACCTAAAACGTTAAATAAACGAACATTTGTGGGCTTTTACAAGTCAAAACCACATTATATGATTATGAGGCACGCCACAATGCTATAGGGCTCCAGATTAATTCTGAAAGCCGTTTTTTTTTTTCTTTTTTCTTAAAGGTGCATCTAACCTAAGTATATATAGGTTCATGAACGAGATATTTCATTTAAAAAAAAATCAGCACGATGGGCATATCGAAACAGCCCTGCGCACTTTAGCTGGAATTTCGGTAATGCTACCGTTTCCGGTACACTTTCAGATCACGAACGACATGCGCGTTCCTATAGCAGGAAAGAGCGAGGGCACAGAAAGAAATTTTAAAGAAAAATTTATGGCGATCATTTTTGGTAGGAGGGACATGATGCACATTTTCGCTGGCACGTCCTACTGCTCGTCAAGAATGTCCAAGGTGTGAAAATGTCGAAGTGTGCACGCTTTGCATATGAACGGACCATTTGCAGAGCATGCTGGCCTTTAGGTGTCGAGTCGCTTGGTGTTGTCGGTTAACGTCTGCCGTTTCCTTAACGAGATATTGATATTTACTGGCACACCCTTTGAAACGGAACGTCGACAAGTAACCACGTAGCCACGTAGCGTGCTCGTTAAAATCATGGTGTGATATGTCTAAGATTCTGGCTATCTGTTTCCGATTTCTTATTTTTTTTTTTTGTCACATAAGCTTATTTCTAAGATGTGCCGTTACCTACGCCTGTAAGGACGCCGGTTCTGTCAATTACTTCCCTTCTTTCTTTTTTCTACACCATGTTATGATCGGGCTTCAAGGCTTAGCGCCGCTGGATCGTCGGAATGGTATGCCGGCATCAGCCCTGCTTTCTTCGACCTCAACGTTCCCCGAAACGCACCAGATGCAGCAACAACCCTGCCATTGTGTCCTGAACCCTTCAAAGTTGTCAGCTCGCTCCTCAATCGCACTGGACACGCTTGTCTGAGTTTGACGCTTTTATGGCCTGAAGATGAACTATTTGCAGTACAGGCTGCTCGGAGGAGGCAGTCGCTTGTGCACTGCTTTGTTCAGGCTTCTGGGAGATGCACCGAACAATTAGCCGCGCGCCGGAGATTCTTCATCGGGCACTCTGCGGTTTCTGCGACTTTGGGACCCGGCCGGCAGCTGGCCGTCACCTGCACCGGCAAAGCATCGAGGCAAGGAGAGGTTTGCAACTGCCAACACACCTGACATCGCGGCCAGTCTTCAGGAATGTGTGCAGCAGTAATCCGTTCATTGTGTGTATGGTTCCTTTTTGGCATGGTGACCCGACTAGGAGCTGGCCGTCCGCTGCGCCGACGGCACTACCGAGGCAAGGAACTACTGCACCTGACAGCACACCTGGCGTCACGGCCAATTTTCAGGAATGTGTATCCCTTTTTTGTGTGTATTGTGTCTTGTTCGCCTCCCGGGACCGTCCGTCGTCCAGGTGCACCGCTTCTCTCTTTCCCGGAGTGCGAAGGAGGCGGTGCTTACTTAGTCGGCGGAGATGAAGACAACGTGTTTGACTGGACTATCCTGGACATGATTGTTTCCTCCAGCAGGGAACCCTGGGAAGGCCCAGGCTTTATAACGCGAGCGTCGGGACTCTGCACGCTCCAAGCAGGCTACGACGAGGCTTCGACGGGCCACGTCGAGGCTACGTCGACGCGACGCAGCGTCGCTAGACGACGCTACCAAAACGTCATGTAAATAAACGCTCCTGTTATCAACTCCGGCTCCTGATCTCGACTTCTCCCTGAGGCCAGGCTGCTCCCCGGTCCTATGGGCAGACCCCCAAACACATCAACCAATACTGTAACCGTATCTTGCTTATATATCTCAACAGCTGACCAGTTAATTCTTTCATTCGCTCTGATTTCCAGCGCCTCTGAAAGCTGGAAGCCTTCTACGGGTCTTGATGGATCAATATCTTGGCATTCTGTTACAATACCGCAGTGCCGCCTGGCCGGTGCAGGGATCCCATGCTCAAATTCTGTAACAAGGCAATCCGAATAAAACCCATGTCTTCCTTTCTCTCCTTTTTTTTTCTCGATGGGATTCGCACTTTCGCCTCACCAGCAACAACACGACAAACATGAACCCTCGCCGACACTGGCTCATAAAAGTGCTCACACGGCCTCACTGAGAAGTATAAGCCATATCCGATCGGGGATATACTTTTTATCTCGGACTGTGGAAAGGTCATTTGCGCCGTAATTAGCCATCATTAATTAACGCTATCGGCAGCTCAGACATCACTGAAAATGAAAGACGCCTTGCTTTGCGTATTATGCCGTATGTACTCCGTACTTCATTAATGCACTGGCAATGTGAGAAGGCAAACTCAAAAGAAGCATAAAGGAAGGAGAGTAGAAACAGGCAGGGGAAATGAACCGCAGCAAGAACGAAACTCTCACAAGCCATGCTAATGGTTGGTCCAGCTTCGCATGATGCTGTAGGTGTTCAGGACGCAAAAATGAAACACAGGACTAATGAAAAAGAGAGATACGAAAAAAAGGATGAATACACGCACGCACGCACGCACGCACGCACGCACGCACGCACGCACGCACGCACGCACGCACGCACGCACACACACACACACACACACACACACACACACACACACACACACACACACAACTAAAGATGCTCTCTCAGAAGATGGGCCGAACCAAAACTTCGTCGCTTAATACGTCCGAAAATACAGCGTAGTCGAGTTCATCTACAAATGGCAGCTAAACGCATTCGTTTCGGAGGCCTATATCGCATGTTTGCTACAAAACGACAACAGAAGTGATCCATTCGCGGAAAGTCGCAGGATTCGCCGATGCAGCCGGTCGGTGCAGTATGGCTCGGAGTAGACTCCGCCGGGACGATAACACCCGAACACGCGGCGCTAGTTCCGCAATCACGGCGCAACTTCCAAGCCGGAGAAGCACGCACCACACGACTCTTGGAATACGACGACGCCGTCCTCCGCTCCTCTGCAGGAGGGCGCCGTTCACGCGCACGCAGGGGCACGCACCACTGCACACAAGGCAAACGAGTTTCGAGTAGTGGACGTGACCTTTCGCCCACGCCTTTTTTGATGCCCAGAGAGATCCTTTCAGGATGCGCGTTCGTAATCGTGCCAAGATGAAAAGAGCCAAATATATCTATATATATATTGTAGCGAAGCGATCGAACTTGGTAATGGGTCGTCCTCTCGAACACCTTCTAGTGGGTCGCCCTCTTCAGCTCCTTTCGAAGAGAAAACTCGCGCTGAGTCGGCCCCGCCTTGACTGTCGCTGTTGAGTATCGTCGCCGCTAATAAACCTCTTTATAATTTGGTGGAGAGTGCTGAGCCTTCACAACAACTTCGACCCTCATTCGATGCCCCTGGCTCTTCGATCCCGTACCCTGCCGCCTACCATGTCTCAAGACGCCTCCCAGCAAACGACCCCGCCCGCACCGACATGTCCCGGTGTCCCTCGTATTCGCGACCCTCCAGTCCTCACTGGCGCCGATGGTACCGACGTGGAGGACTGGCTCGCCATTTACGAGCGCGTGAGTGTCCCCAATAAATGGGACGAGGCCGGAAAATTGACTAACCTGGTTTTCTACGTCGCGGGTGTGGCGGGCCTGTGGTACAACAACCACGCATCCGATTTCACGACGTGGTCCGACTTCAAGGCCGCCATTATCAACGTGTTCGGCCGACCTGCCGTTCGTAAGCTCCAGGCCGAACAGCGCTTACGTGAACGCGCTCAGCAGACCGGTGAATCATTCACCAGTTACATTGAAGACGTACTCGATTTCTGTAAGAAAGCCGACGCCACCATGTCCGATTCTGACAAGATCAGGCACATCATGAAAGGCATCGACGACGACGCCTTCACCATGCTGCTGGCCAAGAACCCCAGCACAGTGGCAAAGGTCATAACGCTCTGCCAAAGCTATGAGGAGCTGCGCCGGCAGCAATCGATGACCCGTCGCTCTCCATCACGCGACGCCGAGCTTGCTGGCTTGTCGACCATACCCGACCACTCCGCGTTGCTCGCAGAGATCAAGACCTTCGTGCGCGAGGAAATCGCGCGCCAGTTCTCTCTGCTGGAATTTGCTCGCCCTCGGTACGCTCAACAGCCGTCGACCACCCTTCTGCCTCCCCTCCGTCGAGCAGTTGAGCAGGAAATCGCGGAGGTTATGCCCGAGTACCACCAGCACCATCCGGCTTCTGCACCTTTGAGTTACGCCCAAGTTGTCGCAAGACCGCCCCCATCAATCGCTACGGCTGCTCCACACATTTACGCCGAAGCCTCCACTCGACCTCACTCTTTCGAAGCTGATGTGCCGGTAGCCTACGCCGACGTCACGCCCAGACCACGACTGCAGCCCACCATGCAGTCCTATCAGTTGCCGCCCCGTCAATCCCGTCCTGCACCATGGGCGGGCCCTGCCCCAGCGACCCGATGGCGCACACCTGACAACCGCCCCATATGCTTCGCATGCGGTTACGCCGGCCACGTGGCGCGCTATTGCAATCGCGTGCAGCCGCCTAGAGACGTGTCGCCTGCCACCGTCCGGTCGAACCGGCCGTATTACGACCCACCTACGCCTCCGTCGCCGCCGTCTCGCCCAGCTGTATCTACCCGCCGTTCACCGTCACCACGACGCCGCTCGCTGTCACCGATGCGGCCACGTTCGGTCCCACGCGACCAGGAAAACTAGTCGTCGCAGTCCACGAGGCAAGGGCTGCGACGCTATCGAACTGCGAAAGCCCTCAGCGAAGACCATCGAACGTGATAGACGTTTTTGTGGATGGTGTTCGCGCATCTGCCCTTATCGATACTGGAGCCGCCGTATCCGTTATGGACGCTAAACTAAGCCGCCTGCTACGAAAAGTGACGACGCCGCTTTCCGGGCTCTCTCTCCGTACAGCCAGCGCCCAAAGTATTCACCCGACGGCGGTATGCACAGCCCGTGTCATCATTCAGGACGCTCTGTACGCCGTCGAATTCATCATAATTTCTTCATGCTCTCACGACGTCATCCTGGGATGGGATTTTCTCGCCCGCCACGACGCCGTCATTCCCCATTGCGCACCAGCCGAATTAGAGCTCTCACCATTCTCACATTTGACGCTGGCAGACAGTTCGTCGGCTGCGACCAAGGTATTCGTCAAAGACGACATCACAGTTCCTGCGAATTCGTCAACGGCTGTGTCAGTCTATTGCACCGGTCTCTGTGACGCCGTTGCACTTCTTTCTCCATGTGACCGCGTTTTCACTAGGAAAGGCTTGCTGGTGCCATTTGCGACCGTGGAAATCACTCAGGGCGACACGGATATTTTTGTGACCAACCCATCCCCATTCATGGTTACGTTGGTGAGAGGGGAATGTCTCGGCAGAGCGGAACCCCTCGAAGAAGCACAACTTATGGACGCACCGGGTGACACGCACTGCGCCAGCTCCCGTATGCTCAGTGCTGTTTCCACATCTGATTCGTCATCCGCTGATGTATTTCGTTCCTCGATTGCTGACAACCTTACGTCGGTCGAACGTTCCCAGCTTCTATGCCTGTTGGAAGAATTTCGTTCTTCGTTCGATGTCGCGCAAACTCCTCTCGGCCGCACGTCTGCTGTCACCCATTGCATCGACACTGGCGCTCAACCACCACTGCGGCAACGTCCATATCGCGTATCTCCAGCAGAGCGTCGTGTAATTAACGAGCAAGTCGACGACATGCTTCGCCGCGACGTTATTCGACCCTCAAACAGTCCGTGGGCGTCTCCTGTCGTTCTTGTTGCGAAGAAGGACGGCTCCGTGCGGTTCTGTGTGGACTACCGACGACTAAATAAGATCACCCGTAAGGACGTCTATCCCCTACCTCGAATAGACGACGCCATTGACAGCCTGCAAGGAGCAGAATTCTTTTCATCGCTTGATTTGCGCTCGGGATACTGGCAAGTCCCCATGGCTGATGACGCTCGACCGAAGACAGCCTTTGTCACGCCGGATGGCTTGTACGAATTCAACGTCATGCCGTTTGGGCTGTGTAAGGGCCCGCTCACGCTAGCGGCAAGCCTGCCGCAACGGCGCGGTGCCGCAGTACGTCCGCCGTCGCCGCACGCGCGAGAGCTGTCCTACTTGCACGGCAAGCTTCGCCGGCGAGCCTCCGAAAAACATGGCCGCACAGCCAAAAGCGGTTGTCGTCCACTTCGAATCTATCAAGTGGCCGCCGTGCACTCTGTAGCGTGTAAGTTCCAAACTGATGCTTTCATTTGCTTTAGATTCATGTCCTTAAGCTTCGACAGCAAAGTATTCGTGGCGATTCGGCCCCGTTTTGGAGAGCCGTGCTCAAATAATCAATGCTGTAGGCTTAGCGAGTCGAGATGGGCGCTTCTGAATGCTCGGAGGACATAGATTCCGCGTTTGTTAGTTGTTTCTAATCCTCCATAGCTGGCGCTACTTGACCTGGCGCCTGCTTGGAGACACTTTATTGGGTTTTACGCGACGCTTTCTTTAATGCCGGACAGATTAAAATGCTCTATTGACTGCTGGAACCATGCCTGGCAATGATACGAACGACATGCGCACTTCTAGCGTGATAAACGCGGAGCAGTAAGCGAGCAGCTCGAAGCGTCCCGCGGCAGACGCGGAAAGCCGAAAGCAGACGACGTGGCGCGCCGTAGTCATGGCAACCGCTCCTCCGTCGCTGATTGGCCTCGTCGCTCTGCGGCAGACGGAGGACGGCGAGAAAATGGGTCTCGGACCTATTCTGCCAACGGCAAAGAACGGCTGACGTGCGCGAACGAAATCGCTTGCGCACGGCAGCCTGAGAACGTCAAACGGCAAACGGCGAGCTGCCGTGCCGCTAGCGTGAGCGGGCCCTAATGCGCCCGCTACCTTTGAGCGCATGATGGATACCGTTCTGCGCAACTTGAAATGGCACACGTGCCTGTGTTACCTCGACGACGTGGTAGTTTTCGCCCCGGACTTCTCCACGCATCTTCAACGCCTACGGGATGTGTTGAAGCGTTTGAGCGACGCCGGGCTACAACTGAATCTAAAGAAGTGCCGATTTGCAGCACGGCAGCTGACAATACTGGGCTACGTCGTGTCCAAGGACGGAATTCTCCCCGATCCAGCCAAGCTTCGGGCCGTGTCAGAGTTCCCCAAACCTACGTCGGTCAAAGAACTGCGCAGTTTCGTAGGACTATGCTCCTACTTTCGGCGCTTCATCCGCAACTTCGCGACTATTATATCGCCGCTGACGAAGCTCCTTGGCAGCAACGGGCCCCTAAATTCGTGGTCGTCAGAGTGCGATGACGCTTTCGCAAAGCTCCGTAGTTTGTTGACGTCTCCTCCGATACTACGCCACTACGACCCTACGGCCCCTACAGAAGTACACACGGACGCCAGCGGTGTTGGCCTCGGCGCTGTCCTTGCGCAGCGCAAGCCTGGGTTCCCGGAATACGTCGTGGCATATGCAAGTCGTACGCTTACTAAAGCTGAGACCAACTATACCGTTACGGAGAAAGAATGCCTGGCCATCATTTGGGCCCTTACAAAGTTCCGACCTTATTTGTATGGTCGCTCATTTGATGTCGTCACCGACCATCATGCACTATGCTGGTTGTCGTCCTTGAAGGATCCCTCAGGCCGTCTCGCCCGGTGGGCACTTCGCCTGCAAGACTACGACATCCGTGTGCTGTACCGCAACGGACGCCAGCATGCTGACGCCGACGCCCTGTCCCGCTCTCCCTTTCCTGACGACAATGTCCACAGCTCAGTGTCTCACATAGCTGTAGCTTCAATCGACGTTCACACCATCGCTACCGAACAGCGCAAGGATCAATGGATTGCCTCACTGATAGACTTGCTGACCGATCCATCGGCCACACCATCCTCTCGCGCATTGCGTCGTCAAGCCCACCATTTCGCCGTTCGCGACGACCTCCTCCACCGACGCAATTACGACGGCGACGGTCGCCAGTGGCTACTAGTAATACCCCGCAGTCTGCGTTCTGACATATGCGAGTCGTTCCACTCTGATCCGCAGTGTGCACACTCTGGGGTATCGAAAACCTACCACCGCATTCGCCAACGGTACTTTTGGCGAGGAATGTACCGCTACGTGCAGAAGTTTGTTCGCTCCTGCATCGATTGTCAGCGCCGCAAAACGCACCTGTCGCACCTGTCGCACCTGTCGCCGGCAGGTCTGCAACCTCTACCTTGCCCTGACCGGCCGTTTGGGCGCGTTGGCATCGATTTGTACGGGCCACTTCCTCTGACGTCCGCTGGTAACCGCTGGGCCATCGTCGCTGTAGACTACCTCACGCGATACGCTGAAACTGCCGCCCTCCCTGCGGCTACAGCGCGCGATGTTGCCTCCTTCCTGCTGCACCGATTCATGCTGCGCCACGGTCCACCCCAGGAGCTGCTCAGCGATCGAGGTCGTGTCTTCTTGTCCGAAGTCGTCGAAGCCATTCTCAAAGAGTGCAACGTTGTGCACCGGAAAACTACTGCTTACCACCCGCAGACGAATGGCCTCACCGAACGCTTTAACCGCACGCTCGGCGACATGCTCTCGATGTACGTCGCTGCCGATCACACAAATTGGGATGCCATTCTGCCTTTCGTCACCAACGCCTATAATACCGCCCCGCAGAGCACTACTGGTTTCTCGCCCTTTTTCTTATTGTACGGTAGGCACCCGTCGCACACAATCGACACAATCCTTCCATACAAGCCGGACCCGTCTGAGTGTGCGCCTATTTCTGCCACAGCAAGACTTGCTGAGGAGTGTCGAGAGCTTGCCAAGACATTTACTACGCATGACCAAGAGCGGCAGAGGAGCATTCGCGGTGACACCGCCACTTCCGCGCCCACGTTCCTCCCTGGAGCACTCGTATGGCTCTCGGTCCCTACCACTGCACCTGGCCTCTCTTCAAAATTACTGCCGAAATACGATGGCCCCTACCGTGTCGTCGAACGCACGTCCCCGGTCAACTACGTCATCGAACCCCTTGAACCATCTTCGGACATGCGCCGTCGAGGGCGCGACATTGTCAACGTGGAGCGCCTGAAACCCTACCATGACCCGCTCATAGTGACAAGCAGTTAGGTCGCCAGGCGGCTCCCTTTTCGTACCCGGGGTAATTGTAGCAAAGCGATCGAACTTGGTAATGGGTCGTCCTCTCGAACACCTTCTAGTGGGTCGCCCTCTTCAGCTCCTTTCGAAGAGAAAACTCGCGCTGAGTCGGCCCCGCCTTGACTGTCGCTGTTGAGTATCGTCGCCGCTAATAAACCTCTTTATAATATATATATATATATATATATATATATATATATATATATATATATATATATATATATATATATATATATATATATATATATATAGGAAAAATGTATACGCTTCTAAAAAACAGTTTATTTGTCGACGTTTCGATCGGAGACCGATCTTCATCAGGATTCGCACGCGCGCGCGCGCACACACACACACACACACACACACACACACACACACACACACACACACACACACACACACACACACACACACACACACACACACACACACACACACACACACACACACACACACACACACACAACTAATCGATCGGTCTCCGATCGAAACGTCGACAAATAAACAGTTTTTTAGAAGCGTATACCTGTTTCCTAATTATTTTACGGCAACCGAAGACAGACTCTTCATAATCTACGTACTATATATATATATATATATATATATATATATATATATATATATATATCCTGAAAAAACAAAACAGCAAAAAAAAAACGGCGCTATTAAGGTCATTTTCAATGCGCGCCTTTTTTTACAAATCCTCTACTTATTAACACGTTGAAAAATGGCGCACGGAGTGCACCATTTCTTTAAGGCTGCGCCCCGGCCCCGTATATACGAATATGTATCACCGCCACCGAGCGCTCTTGATAGAAAAGTAGCGGGCGCAGACGATTAAAGAAAGGGAATGCATGCAACGTATAGACGATGATTGTTGTTTGCGGACAAGCGATGCACCATCGAGCGTAGACAGCCGTTAAAGTGAACGGTGCGCGACACTTAATGTTTTCGTTACTTTACACTTTCCCTTTCGAAACGGATACAACATTCCCTATGTCCATATGGAGCCTACATATCGCTCATAAACACGGGCGGACACGCATGCCGGCATTGCTCAAGCGAGTTTCCTTCTTCCGGGGTGACGCGAAAATGCCACTCAGCAAGAAGCGCGCAAGGGGGATAGAGTCAAGAAGTCGGTTCGATATCACGAGTCTAACTTCCGTACAAACCACACACGCGCTCCGCTCGTCTCTTGAGCCTCAACAGTGCATGGAAATTATCCTCCGCTACTGGAATGACACCGCACGCGACTCGATCGCGTTACTCACGGGATGAATACACCCATGAAGACGTTACGCCAGAAAATAGCTTCCAATGAGATTTTCATTTCGACATGAGGCGCAAGTAACAGCGGTCATCATTAACGTGCGAACGAATATGTGAAATGGAGGCCGCTGACGCTATAGAACCGAATACCATATGCAAGGCTCATCGGTGGCATTTGTACCTGCTAAGTGACTGTCATAGAACCCTGATGTAATAATAATAATAATAAAAAAATTCGGCAGATCCCACGTACCGTGGGAGTCGATGTTATGCGAAGCATGCGGCGGGTAGGTGACTGGCGTAACTTTTTTTAGTGAGCGAGACGTTACAAAATGATACTAAAGATTTGTATAAATTTTATACGCACACATATATATGCTGAAGAGCCGCATATGTGTTATATAACCAGTTTTTTACGGTTGGGTAACGCTGCCAATGGCAACGTGGGTATTCACCAGAAGCGTTAAGGTGATATGTAGTGCTTATACGTGTCCCGAGAACACACGCACGTTTCACGAACCCGTGTGCATGTGTGGAAGAAGTTCTTGACAGTTCTTGAACAAGGGCGTCATCACCGTGATCAGTGAGCACCAGCAGCTGGTCATGACTTGTTATAGTATCCGGTCGTGATCGTGGTGACGAGGGGTCCATGTGTAGCGAAGTATGTGGTATAGTAGAGCTGTTGGAATTCGTAGATGCCTCGGTCATTTCGTCGACAAATTGTCTGTCGACAGAGCCGGCGACATGTCGGAACCTGAAGCCACCCTTCGCGCTGGTGAGGTATAGGCCGTCGAGGCTGGTAGGCCTGGATAGTGCTACGCAGACCAACATCAGTGGCTGGTGTTTGTCGTATTCGTAGGCTACCTGGGCGTATGTGGCCTACGTAGCCTAATCCACAAAGCGGCTGTCAATCAATCTGACACCATCCTCGGTCAGCATGAGGCCATCGCCCAGCCTCGTAAGAAATGAAGCGGAGACTGCATCGTTCTGGCGGACGAAGTGCACTTTACGGTGCGGTGATGTGGATGTCATATGTAGCTTTCGTTAATGTATTCCTCTGGGGTCGAGGAATGCTTCAATATATCTTGCTCAATCATAGGAATACAAATGTCATCTTTATTAGACTGCTATAAAAGCGGAGCCAACACTGGAACTACAGACGTTAATCTGATATGATGCCTGCATCGTAGGAGTACACATCGTAGGAGTATCATGTGGTGTTTATTGTGTTCTTTTAAATTAGACAGCCAGCACCACAACCACAATTGACGTTGCACCGATATAACGCCTGCGTATGCTGTTTTTCCAAAATTAGACTGCTATAAAAGCGGAGACAACACTGGAACTACAGACGTTAATCTGATATGACGCCTGCATCGTAGGAGTACACATCGTAGGAGTATCGTGTGGTGTTTATTGTGTTCTTTTAAAATTAGACAGCCAGCACCACAACCACAATTGACGTTGCACCGATATAACGCTTGCGTATGCTGTTTTTCCAAACCAGTTTATAGACCTGGCGTGGCTCAGTGGTAGAATATCTGATTGCCACGCAGAATGCTTGGGTTCAATTCCGGCTGGGATCCTAATTTTCATTCTTTCCATTCGTTGAGTCAACGCTGCCGATGTTGGTTTTCCTTAACGATCTAGCATTTAAGTTACCAATGTCTCTCCTCGCTGTTCCTGGGTAGATATAAATTGTCAATCACTTGTGGCGCATACCCGTACACCGCGGCTCGTGGTAAACGGGTGTGTGCCACACGTGTCTAGTGGAAAGGGTTTGACGACGTACGCGACAGGATTTTAATGTTATTCATGTCCTGAACCGGCAGTCATATTCGTCAAATTCTCTTACCCTCCCATGCAAATTTTGGTCTACACCAAGTTAAGGAGGCGATCATGAGAGCACCCAGACGTAGGCGGCTAGATAGATAGATAGATAGATAGATAGATAGATAGATAGATAGATAGATACGTAGATAGAAACGCTCAAAGTGCCGGAGGTTCGCTAAGAAATGCTTCGCATTTAATAATAATAATAATAATAATAATAATAATGCCTGGGTTTAACGCCCCAAAACCGCGATATGAGGGCTCCAGAAACTTCGACCACCTGGGGTTCTTTAGCGCGCACCTAAATCTAAGTACACGGGCCTCAAACATTTTCGCCTCCATCGAAAATGCAGCCGCCGCGGCCGGGATTCGATCCCGCGACCTTCGGTTCAGCAGTCGAGCGCCATAACCACTGTAGTACCACCGTGGCGGGGAGAACCCTGATATAAGCTTGACTATCCTGCCTCATTTTTTTTTCTCCTTCCTTTGCTCAGGTGCTTCTTAACCATACATCCCAACAAAGTCAGGTAAGGAAGGATAAATTGAATCCACAGTGTCACAGCGGCATATGCACCACTCCTGCCACGTTGCAAAGCACCTACACGCCTTTATCGCAGCCACAACCAACGTTGGCCACAACTAAGACTCAAAAGTTTGACTCGCTGTAAATGTCACACCATCCATTGAGACAATGTCATCAAGCTAATAGCCAGCGAGCGGTGTTCCAAGATTGGCGACTAAAACAGAAAAGGCGCAACGTGCAAGCCGAGGCGAAAAGCGCGCACGGACCCTGGTACGCGGGCCCTCTCGGTGCTGCCATCTGCAGTGGATTCAGGGAAATCCCATGCGTTCGTCTAGTTTCGTTTTCCGCTCAGCTCGCGCCGACGCGAACAAGCGCGCGCTCCCGCCAAGCCACCAGCATGCCACAACTCGCGGCGGCAGCCATATCGATTTGCAATCGATGCTCGATTAGATTAAGGCTTTCGAAGGAAGCCGCACGCCACGCTTTCCCCGGGCCCTCGTGAGCGCTTCGGCGTTCGATTACTTTTTTTGTTGTTGTTGTTTCTCTCTCCACGTTGTTCGGGCGCGTATCCAGCAAGACTGGAAGTCGGCCGCCCCTGTTGTGCCTACCACAAAGCGCGCGCTGCTCCCCGCACACGACCACCGCTTTAATCGCTATAAGAATGCAAACACTCACCCAGTTCGTCTCGCGGCGCTGACTGGACCGCGCGACCGACCGTCCGCTGTGTAGTATCGCGACCGCAGGGTTGAATCCAAAGACTGCACTCAAGCCCGCGGATGCGTGGTTTTCGAAGAGTCGCTCGTGCGACCGCTGTCGCAAGGCCGACTCGAGGATCGGCTGAACAAATTCTAGGTCCGCTCTCATTGCCGTTGCGTCACAAACATGCCACTGAGGAGCTCATTCGATGGATGGCTCGCACGCTATGGAGGGAGATCGTCAATTTCAAAGGCAAACAGTGTTGCACAGTCGTCAAAATTCTGGCCTTGCGACACGCCTAATTATCATATCAGTATCTCTGATATTTGCACGATGAGGCCAAGAAAGTGAATTCTACGTTATATTTGTCAATGCCGTAGCAGACCGGCTATTTAGGGTGACGTTGCGTTGTACAAATAGGCTGCTAACGCTGGCACTCAGGCACGGCTCTGGGCGACGTTATGCACGTATTTTTAGGCGATTGTATTTTCCACTGCGTTATCAAACATCGGTTCTTTAAAGGGACACTAAAGAGAAAAATGATATTTCGAGTATTAGTAAGTTAGAATTTTAAAATAGCGAAAGCGCCACTCTTAAGACGCGTTTACACTAGAGCGACACGACACCGATTTCGGTCTGCCGACTGTCGCCGGGAGTGTCTTTTGTCGTGCCGTCGTCCTATTTACACTGAAGAGAAGACGTTTGGTAAGTGAGAAAACGCACGAAAAAAAAAAAAAAAAAGATGCGGATAGCGACTCCACCTTCAAATTTCTGCACCAGACGCCGTGACGTAATAAATTTTGACTGTGTCTACTTGGTCATACGCAGTTCCTAATCTGTAAAAATAAAGTACATTGTCCTCTGTGGGGGTCATAGACTTAACATACCATGTTTCAGAAAATTTTGTTGAGCCATTGTCGCCAAAAATACAAAAACACTTTGAAATCCCTGACGTCACGCGTGTAGTTTTCGGCACGAAACTTAAAAATGAAACTCTGACCTCGATTTTCTCCTGTACAACCACGATGGTGAAATTAACGAAATTAGAGCTCTCGGAGTAGAATTCACCAATCTAAGCCGATTAAATGTTTCACTTTAGTGTCCCATTAAGAGGGCGCCAGTTCAAGCCGCAGTTGCTAACATATGTATACACGTACTGTGCGGGTATACATAGTCCCGAATATTCTAGAGCCCCAAAAATTGTGCCATGGGAAGTTGGTCCAGCCAGAGATTGTATCTGTACTCAGCTTCCGCTTAAAATCGGACGCGAATAAAAAAATCCGAAAATTACCGGTGTCAGCACGCCAGCGTGATTCATAACCATGTCGTGGTTTTAGCACGCGAAACCAAATCATTACACCCTGAATATGCCAATCGAAACAAACCCTGAAAGTCGGGTACTCTATGCGATGAAATCGGAAACGAGGAGGAAACGGGGAGGTGTGCAGCTTCCATGAAAAATCCTGCGATCAGTAACCGTTGGCTGTGAGTAACAACTTTCAGTGACTAATGAACCGTTTGAGTGAAAACGTCCTTACAATTCCCAGAGAAATGGCACACAGCGCCCAGAAAGTATACAGTATACGTGCATCTGTCAACGATCCACAGTTTGTCGATTCTTTTCGCCGTGTGGCACCTTGGGGATGACTAAAGTGGATGTTAGCTCGAGCTCACGTCAACTGTTAAATGTTAGCGTGAGATATAAAGCCAACTGATGGGCTTTTAGGTCCCGTGGTCTGCACCCTGACTACGGGAAGCTTTTATATTGGCGCTCACTACAGTACCCATAAATATGGCATTTCTTTCTTTCCTTGCTTCCTTTCTTCCTTCCTTCCTTTCTTTCTTTCTTTCTTTCTTTCTTCTTTCTTCTTTCTTTCTTTCTTTCTTTCTTTCTTTCAGCTTCGCGAAGCACTAGAGTTTGCGGATATATGTAGAATCTGTCTTGTTATATCTTCGTTTTTTTTTTTTTTAAACCCTGGGACTGCCAAGATTGCTTCAGACAAGCCAAAGAAAAAAAAAAGGGGGGAGGGGGGAATCCCCCCCCCCGCCCCGCAAACGGCATGCCCGGGCCGTCCGCGGGCATACGCCACGTTCGGGATCGGATGTTCATGCAAGTTCCGATTACCACTATGACGAACGGAGCTTTGTCCATTTGAAAGCAGTGTAGAGCAAAGCCAGATCATGGATATGCAGTGCTTCTTCTGTGAGAGAAGAGCTTCCGGAAAAACCAAGAGGAAAAAAAATAGCTTCATCCATATAAGCTTTTTTCGCGCTTCGCTTTCTTTTTTTGTAGCTATCTTTTTCAAAATTAGTATTCTATAAAAAGAAAGAGCGACTCAGCCTTGCCTTTAACCACGAAGGACTGCCAAAGAGATGCGCCGCAGCGTATCCTAGACGTTTATTCGCCGCTCCGTACGGAGACGACGGCCCAGCTTGCTACGTTCAGCGTGATGAAATTTTCTTACAGAGGAGACGAGAGAACACACGCAAAAGAGCAGCGACTATCTATCTCGGGACGCATATAACGGCGAACGTTAAACAAAAATATTAATACCGAAGAAAGAGAGAGACAGGAAAAAAAAAAAAACATCGCTCCCTACACAGAGCTTCTTTTTTAGCGGAACTGGAGATGCGCCAACAAAAACAATCGTCAGCGCCGCACCAGCTTGAAGCTGCACCGCATCGGCTAACATGCTTCCACGCTCGCCCGCTTAAGTCGCCATATTATCCGTCCTACAAGCGCCGTGTCACAACACTGCATAGCGAGTGCGGCTCCGGTTGCAACGGGGCTATTTGCGCGAGGAAGTCAGCAAGACTCAAGTCTACGCGGAGAAAGCGTAGCCGCTGTCGCGATCCGCCCGACCCTCTCCAGCATGCCCGCAGTACGCGTAACTTTTGCAATAAATGTTTTATTCATTCGGGAACCGAGTACAGAGAGGCGGCACGCTGAGGCTCGTAAATGCAACACCACCGGGGATTGAGCACAATTAAAACCACATACTGGAACTGTTCAAGCAATTCGAGCCGTGATCGGGTGTTGGCCACACAAAATTTTTCGCCCCGCTCGTATAGCAGCAAGAACGTCCACAACTTGTCTTTCGTAACTATGGCAAGAGAACTTCATAACGGCCAAGAAGGTCGCCACTGACCGGGCCGCCCACGTGATGGAACTGCATGAACTCATGAACGCATAGCGCAGTGGGGTCGTGCGGGGACCCTGGGACGTACGTGCCCAAATCCTTTGGTGAAATAAAGTTTTACCTCCTCCTCATAACGGCTGCGATGCCTCAGGTAGTGTCAACAATAAGAGCGCGCTACGCATACGAGATCAGTGCTTTTGATAGAGCTAATTAGGCGCCGATAAAGGCAGTATAAGCATGTTCGCGAAAACTATATATTCATTCAGTGTTTGTCCACCTTGGTGGTACAGTGGTTACGGTGCTCGGCTAGTGATCTGAAAGTCGCGGGTTCAGTCCCGGCCGCCGCGGTCCCATTTCGACGGAGGCGAAATGCTAGAAGCCCGTCTACTGTGCGATGTCAGTGCACGTTAAAGGAGTACTGACATGAATTTAAAAATTTTTCGCATTGTTGCTCTAAATAGAAATACTGGTGTCGAGAAACCTAAAACTAGTATTGTGGTGTCTGGGAATGCATCGTATATATTTTAATTACCGCTACCTTAAAAAGACACTTTCGGCTACGATATCGAGGGGGCGGCTTCTCAGTGACGTTTCACAGCAGTGTGACGTCACGGGGATACAGAAACTCGTGATGTACTAGCGGCAAATCCGTCATCTGCACGTGGTGCCCATAAACAACGAAGAGTAAATTGTCGTCCAGTGATCCTGACAGTGATTTCTGCGATTTAGGCTGCAGGCAGAACTCAGAACACGCAAAGTCGGGGGAACTGTCTTGACTCGCCGAGATAATGTCCACTGCAGTCGGGCTGGCTTGCAGATGTTCAGCGACGAAAACTTCAAAGTCAAATTAAGATATTTTTATACGTGTTCTCCGACTCCGGTATGTGGACAGCGTTGACACTGCATACCAAGGAAACGAAAAATGTCCCTTTAGCGATGTCTCAAAATCGTGTCAGTACTCCTTTAAAGAACACCAGACGGTCGAAATTTCCGGCATGCCTCATAATCACATCGTGGTTTCGGCAAGTTAAAGCCCAGATATCATTCTTTTAAAAATGGGTCTGCTGTAGAGGGCGCTCGAGATACGACGCATGAAGGGCCATTCAAGTATCGCTTCCTATGCTTTGTGAGAAGCGCAGATAAATAAATAAATAAATAAATAAATAAATAAATAAATAAATAAATAATAAATAAATAAATAAATAAATTTTTCTTTTTAAAGTGCAATGCTACAAAACTGGCTTAAACTGTCACAATAGCCAGTCCGAAGCCTAAGTTGCTTCGGAGATATGGGATTCCAGCAATTTACAGAATGACAGATCACACAAATCAAGGCACTGAAAGTCGTTTCGCACGCTCTTATGCCACCGAATAAACACCTGCACAACGACCGTGTCTGAGAATTAATTTTACGCTTAATCTATTTCTACTAGTCATTCACTGCCCGTTATACGTATATCACCTCGGTTAATTTCATAAACCATTCCAACTTAATCGACGCCTTCGATCATTGTCAATAAATGCCAAATTACAAGTTTTACCTTCCATTCATCATATACAGAAGGTGGAGGGAAGCGTCCTGATTAATCACTGATATGCCCCTTTCAGCGCAGCGTTAGCGTTAATAGGTCTTCCGATATTGATTAATTTATCAATTTCCCAGCATAATTAATATTCTTCTAATGTCAATTACGTTCTTTTGTTTTATCGCAGACTTGTTCCTGCTTTCCTTCGCAAGGTTGTAAAGCAACGAGATTGCATAACGCAGCTATGTGGTTTAATTTAATTCAAGGCAGACGGCCCAGTTTCGCGTCTCAGGTGGGCGCATAAAAGCTTCGTTCCATTCGCGCGAGACACACGGGACAGCGACAGCCTTCTGAGGCAAGCCCAGCACGCCATTCCCCGAAAATCGTACGTGGTCGCGACACACAGGACTCACGTGTATGCACCGTACGTTTAGGCACCCATCGGAAACGGCGTACCAGCCAGACAGCTACAAAACTAACGCAGCAAGAATAAGAGGGGGAGGGGTCCGGGCGACTAAAAAACTGAGAATAATTGCGGGGGTTTAACGTCCCAAAAGGTAACTCAAAATCAACGAACAGAAACTGATTTTAGCCCATCCCGCAATCGCCTCTAATTCTGCCTAAATAGAAGTTCGACGTCTGCTTTTAACAGTATACGGAAACATCGACAAACACATGCAGCGTAAAAAGCGGCATTACGTTGGGAACCGCCAGCCTCGGTTCACACTGTCCTGATATAGTCCTGAGTTGTTTCGTCAAGTTTTCTGTCAACTTCGGGCGTCGTTCGCATGCTCCCTGCGTCGCGTCGATACAATCCACAATGGGCCACTTGGGCAGAGTAAACGATCAGCGAAAAAATAAAAAAAAAAAAGAACGAGAGCGATCACATGCGCGGATTGTAGATCCAGGCACATTTCGAAACGGGCAACAACACGGACAACCGACGGCAGTACGCGGCGGCGCGTTCGAACCAGGGCTCTCTCGAAATTGCGAAACAACGAGGGTCTCCCCCTCCCACGGACAGAAAAAGGATTGCAGCCCTCAACTGGGCAATTCAAACGCGCGCGTTAAGTCTGACGCAACATCGCGCCGGTGCCTAGCATTACGTCGGCCAGTCAGCCGGCCGTGAAGCCCGAGCTAATTACAGCCACGCTCCTCATACCACGACGCACGTGCTGGGAATACAGCGTATATAAAGGAGAGGAATGCAGAAAATACAAGCAAAGTGGGGGACGAGGGGAGGGGGGCAATACAACCCACTGGAGGCGGAGCAAAAGAGCACTGGGCGATCCGCGCCGCGGAGTGACGTCAATCTACATCTGGGTGCGCGTGCCATGCTAATTTCCCATGTTTCGCAACGCCACGTACCCGTCCTCTTTTTTTTTTTTTTTTTCGTCGATCAGCGTAATTAAAAGGAGGCCAGCATTGTCGCACACGCACCTGTTGTGCGACGGCACAGCATGCGCGAGAATAAGGAAAGCAACCGCGCAACGCCGAGGAAAAGAAAGGGGGGGGGGGGATACATAATTATGAGCGAAGCCGACAGAGCTCAATTAGAAATGTACAGAGAACACTAATGTCGAGGGAAACAAGAGCGCTCGTAGTCTCACTCTCTCCTTCTGCGCGTCCGCGGGCGGAGAGGGAAGGAAAAAGAGAGGGGGGGGGGGTCAGCGACACTCGCTTTGGTTGTACAAGCGTTACTGCGTGCGCCTTTAAACCCTGGGGAAGTTCTCGGTTCGAACGAAGAAAAGCGAACGGTAATCGCGTCAAGCAATACCTGCTAACGTGGGACGGCGGCGCTCGGCTCTCCTACGCACTGAGATATCCTGTGTAAGGCGCGCCATATACAGCAACACTACACCGGTAGCGCTGCAGTGATGGGAAAAAAGAGGGGCCGCCTCTGTTGAGGCCCGGACAAAGACGGCACATCCTCAATGTCTTGCTCAATGGCTTTAAAGAAAGAAAAAAAAAGAAAAAAAAAGGGTCATCTGGATTCGCGTTTCAATGTTCCTATGCTGCGAGGGCAACAATGCCCAATCACGTCTTGGAGCTTTTGACAACGCGATTATCCTGTCACTCCCAACGAACAAAACGAATGGACGGACGTTTATTAAAGCACACTGGAGCTTCGGCTCTAATTACTGGCAGAGCGGAGATTGGGACAAGTTGTATTTGTATGCGGCACCGGACACTGCTTAGCGCCTAGACACAGTGGACGACCATGTCCGCCTCGCGAAATCCAGCGGGCTGAGTAGCACTGCTTTCCTTACGTCGCCTGCTATGGCCTGCCGGTCGGTGCTGTTCGCGGCTCGGACAGATTTGCATTTAATACAGTGAGGACTGCCGATGTCTAGCTTGCTCCTCGAATAAACCGACATTGCTGGCGTCCCTTCTAACGATCGACATATGTGACATGGCTCCCATTTGCTGGATGTCTCCGGATAAGGTTTTGATCTCAAAGACAGCTTTGGGAGCACTGCGCCAGACTATTCAACTTATTCCGTGCGCGAACTTCAAGCCAGGGGCGCAGGCAGAATTTTTTTTTCGGGGGGGGGGGGGGGGGGTCACCACCTTGACCTGAATGGGGGCCGGGCAGGGAAGTGTGGTCTATTGTCATTTTGTGCTCTGTATCCCATGGGAGAAAAAAAATTCGGGGGGGGGGGGGGGGGGGCACGGGCCCGGTGTGCCCCCCCCCCCCCCCGTTCCGGCTACGCCACTGCTTCAAACAGAGTGAGTTGAAGAAGGAAGAAAGACAACAATGACCCCTATGCGTCAGAACATCTATTTTGATGCTAACCTGACTTCGACAGACCGCGAGGTCACGGCGACTATAAGCGGTCCATTGACTGAGACAACGTTAGCACGATGAAAAATTACACTTCTGACGCTTCCTCTATTACGTTATGTAATATTGCGGTAGAGCACCATTTATAGCGTTCTGAACACTTCCCGCATGTTACTGAACGTGTTGCCACTATTTGCCTCGAGATCTTGGAGTGGCGCCCTCTCGCGTGTAACGTCAGAGCGGGGGCTCCGCTCTCAACCGCGCTGCAGCAGCCGCTGCTCCTGTATGCGGATCGTCTGCTTCAGGCGGGAACTTTGTCGAACGAACAGCCTCGCGACGGTCAACTAACGCCTGCAACGAATGTTTTCGAATGTAATCTTGAACTTGTTTTAGTTGCGGTCCAATCGACAGGGCCAAGAAATCCCCCGGATGGTCGACGAGTGCGCCGATGCCACCGGCCGCATTGCTGGTTAGAAAGTGAAACTATGTGTGAGTGTTCTCGCTCGTTATCTTGTTTCCGCCGTACGATACTTATTAGTTTGGGTGGTGCTTTCGATATTTCAGTAAGCGTGCCCTTCTCCAGCATCTACAAGTATGTAGATAAAGCTTGTGAAAGGTAGGCCACGTTGTTGAATGCGCGGTCGAGGCCGTCAACGGAGATCGCATCACCGCCGCTGCTTTCGTCCTGCAAACAAGTGCGCAAGTTCCGCCTTGTTGCACACCCCCCTGCCGATGCCCATGATCGCAGTTTGTCCCGTAATGTTGGTTCACTGAGAACGATATTACGTCGTAGTTCCTATTAATACCGCACAGGGCCGTCGCATGGGTATTAGAATATAACAAATAGTTAATCGCTCACGCACAGGGCCACAGAGATTAACGTGGCAAAGGCAAGCTGGGTCCAGTTTCACGCCACGCAGCCTAACGAAAAGCTTAAAGAGCTCCGTTTTTAAAAAAGCGTCTGCACTGCCTCAGGTGAAAACTTTTAGAGAATGTGCACTAAACAGCGGCAACAGGTTTCGCTTATGACATTGTGATAAGCAGTCCGCTAGGCGCGCGCTTGCCTTCATAAGTAAAATACGTATGTACGCCATCCAAATGTAGCCATCGTCTCAGATATTCTGCGCCGCTCAGCTGAGCACGAGGCGCGCTTTCCTGCGAGGCGATTCGGAGGCCGCGTCGTCGGCTCTTTGTCTATAGGGGCCTTCGCGGCAGGTTGTGGGACGGCACCACACCTGGTGTAAGTCGCCTATGCTTATAGCCTGCGTGCAATAAACGCCTTAAGTATTGGTGGGGCGCTTAAACACGGTCACAAGCTTACCTAAGAGTCGCGCGTACGGTGGGTAGCAGAAGTCACTGTCCGCGAAGTGCTTGCTGCACACGGTCGATGAAGGCGTGGAGCGCTTTCCCATTCTGATCTTGCGATGCACTTCTTCAGCTTTGGTTCCTTAGGGTAGTTGTGAAAGCTAACGCCTTTTTCACGAGCGGACGAAGTACACTGAGGCACAGAGCAGTACTTCACCATTGCGCAGCACTCGCCGCGGCGACAAGCGGCCGCAGTTCTAAAAAACAAAGGTTTGTAGTTCTAAATGAACGTTAAAAGCAGTCCCACGGTTGTTCGAACAGCGTCAGTAGCCACCATACGCAAGATAACCAATTGAACTGCTTTTTTGTTGAGATTTACCACAACGGCGGTTTCAACACGGCGCTGGGCCTACGTAGCAGACGAAAGCGCGCGAAGCCCCGCTCTGACGTCATACAGGCTCTGTTCGCAGCGCCACCATCGGTCGCACACCAGGCCAGTACAATTCGTATATTCATCGCGGAAACCTTCCCGCCGCGACGTTCCATTCCCCCCCCCCACTCGTGTTTTTTTCTTTCCCTTGATAAGCTGTTAGCGAGATCCCCAGTCGTTTCTCGAGTTGCATGATGCCTCCTGGACATGCGGCTTTCAATTCTTTTACAGGACCCTACCCCAAAATTTTTTCGCCCTTCAAAGCACTTTTTTGCGAGTGCGGACGAAGAGTGTGGTATGCACGCACCAAGGAGCGAGTATGTCGCCTATGATCGTGCTCGAACATGAGTAAGTCACTGCAACGCGAAAAAAAAAAGAAGGCTTCTGCGCGAGCTAGGCGCAACTAACGTGCGCGACACTTTCCGATTGGTCGCAACGTTCGTGCGACAGCCAATGGCGTACGAACAGGGCGCGCGCCACAAAAGACAAGGAGCGACAAACAAGACCCAGAAACGAAGCGGCCGAAACAAAAGGACAAAGCAGAACGGCACACGCACGCACATAAAGAAACAAAAAAAAACAGACCGGTGACTGACTGCGAGCGTGGCGGACAGAGGAGCGGCTAGGATAGGGAGGGGCAAGAAGGGAGAGGGCGTCACATAACGAGGATAAGCGGTTCCCTTGTGTGACCCTCCCTCCCTCTCTCTACTCATATTTCTTTTGTGTTTTGTTTTTGTTTTTTCCTCGCTCGCCCCGCTCTTCTTGCCTTCATTTTCCTCCCGGGTGTACACTTCGCCGTCGTCCGGGAAGAACGGCGGGCCGACACGGAGAACAATAGCGTGCTCATTAAACGGGGGCGTCGTATCTCATTAATGAAATTAATTAGGGGCGCCAATTAAGAAAACGAAGGAATATCCTCTTTCGGCGTGCGCTCTCCTTGGACATCGCTCTCCCGCGGGTATTCTTCTCGTTGCCTCGCGCGTACCATTATTCTTTTTTTCCCCGCTCCTTCTATTCGTTAGGATCGTTTATAGGCCCACCCGTTTTCTTTATTTCTTTTGGCCAGCCAGTCCTCCTCCCGAAGAGAAGCTGACAGAAATAGCGACAACGAAAGAGGGCACGGACAACGAAAGCGCAGTTTGTGTAACCACCCCCGTGCAAGTAGCACGGCACCAGTATATACGCGTTTAAACTCAGGCGCAAGCTAATAAGAAATGAACGAGAACGAGCAGCACACGGTGCGTAGTCGGCGGACAGCCAGATCAAAAAGTCGCGGTTTCGCTCGGAATGCCCCACTACTCATAGCGACAGGAAGGTATGAGAATATGAGAACGACACCACATAAGGATCGTAGTTTCACGAGCTGTATAAACTTCAGCAAACATTCGCCTAATTAACTGAATCTGTTTAATGCGAAGTCACACAAACATGAAGAGAACTCACTCAATGCCCGCGAGTACTCGTTGTCAGAACGCTGGCGTGATGAACATCGGCAGCGGGGAGCGATCGCTTGGTGCTGATTGCTGCTTCGGTTCACCGCATCGGCGAAACAGTGCGATCGCCGTCCAAAAACAGTGGACAGCCTTCCAAATCGCAGCAGATTACCTCCAAGACCCGGCGAGTGGGGCGCGTACGCACTCAGCCGCGCGGACAGCAATGCGCAGATATACCGCCGGGCTAAACGAAGAAACACGCATTCGCCTCATTTCGCACCCGCTATATCAAGTGAGGAGCCCCAACATGGCCGCGCAGAAGGCACCGTGTAAAGCCACAGAGCTTCGCGGCTCACCCTCGCCCTTGCATGCTGCACAATGTGCGCAGCATATCGCACTCGCACTTTATACGGAACATGACGGCGACAGCGACAGTCCAGCTGTTGTGTCCACATCAACCCTATCGCAATAAAATCGCCCAGCAGCCCGACCGCGATGGCTGGCGAAACCTGACAAGACGGACCCTTTATTTGCTGGCAATAGCGTTACAAACGAGGCCATTCCTTCCATTCAAGCTCCCGCGACATGTCGTCGCCAATCATTTCAAAGTGCACGGGTGGGCTTCGACGCGAACAACCCAACGCTTAAACTTAATAAGTAATCGACATCACAAATGACGGCGCGACTGAAGCTAGAAAAACCGGGTAAATGAAGTTGGGGCCAGCAAGCCACAAACGCCATGGCAAAGCATTTGCTCGCCGCTTGAGCGCGCAGCAGCCTCGCTTTTACTATACAGTAAGAAAGATCGACTAAGCACAGTGTGCAGTTTAAATTACAGGCTTAACCCAGCCAACCCAACGTTGTCCGCAAGAAACACGTATACAGGCACAAAGCGCCAGCGTGTGTCTCGGCGCGCCCGCTTACGTTCGCTTTTCGTTTTGGATTACAGCAAAATGTACTATTTAAGACAGAAAATAACGTGAAAAAAAAACGAATAAAAATCAGCTGCTTAAGTGGCACAGCACAATACTAAAACACATCATTTCCATATAAGAGTACTCCAACTTGAACAGCCTACGACCACCACTCTAAGGTGCTCCTTTCACATGAAAAAAGAATAATAAGAATTTCGCAGGGGTAGTTTTCAGCAGTATCTCAACGGCATATCGACGGCTAGTTTTGAGCACCTATATACGAGGTCACTGAACACGCTGTCTCCGCGCATGAAGAGCGGTACACTATACGTGTTCGCATTAAAGCAGGACCGAGCGTACTTTCTGTGCCCATCAAAGAAGTGCGTCAAACCAACCAATCAATCTTAACATTTTCCTTCAGTGTGCTCTGGGGGTTTGAAAAAAAAAAAAAAACACAACGGCGCTACAAGAAAAGAAGCGGAACTCTCAAAACACCATCATGGAGCCAGTAAACTGCAGCAGCACCGAGCAGTTCCAAGCGACTATTATTTCAAAAGTCCATTTGCATATGAGGAAAAGGTTGATTACTGGCGTGCAAAAACGAACGTGTGCCTTCGCTTTATCTGCGGCGTCCTAAACACAGTACCGGCACGTCCAGCAAGACGTCAAAAACTTTCTAAAGGGACACTAAAGAGCAAAACGATTTCTCTCGCATTAGTAAAGTAGGCTTCCACGACACCAAAAACACCACGCTTTCTGCGCGAAGACGCTTAATAAGCGAGAAAACGCGCAAAAAGAAAATACAGGTGGCGACGTCACCTTGGAATTCCCACACAATTTGCCGTGACGTCACATATTTCTGACGGCGCCTGCTTTTGCCTACGTAGTTCCTAATCGGTTAAATCGAAGTACATTGTCCTCTGAGGAGGCCAGAGACTTGACATAACAAGTTTGTGGAAATTTCGTCGAGCCAGTAACGACAAAATACGTTAAATGTTCTTTGAAGTCTTTTACGTCACGAATTACAAAGTTCGGCGCGAAATTTAAAAATGAAACTTTGAACTTGGTTTTCTCCTCTAATAATAAACCTATGGTGGTGAAATAAACTACACAAGAGTTCTCCGAGCACACTTTATCAATCTAGACCAATTCATTGTTTCTCTTTAGTGTCACTTTAACAAGGTTGTCGCGCGAAAGAAAGAAAGGAAAAGAACATGGCAGCACATCTCTTAAAACCCCGTTTCCTTTAGAAGTTGTCCTTTGTCGATAAACAATCTAGTACGAAGCGAAATATCAACGGCGTCACGCGACGCTGGTATATACTGTAACTTCCGACAGCGTCAGTTTTGAGCGTTCACCGCCTTACCAAGATGCTTCCGTTCACGTATAAGAGTGTCACCGCGTGTAGTCTTGAAAGCACACTATTGCGTCTTTCATATCCAACGCACCTCGTTACATTGAGCAAAACGCATCGCCTCAGGCGAGACGGCCGCGGCGTGTCGCAACTCTGGCATCGGAGAATAGAAACGCTGCGTTCGAAATAGCGCGACCTAGTCCTTCCCGGCTGTCGACGCCGCGTGCGGCCCAAGTCGGCGCCCGCGAGGCTGCTTGCTCCTCACGGCGGCGAGAGCCACCATCGCTGCTGCTGCCGCCGCCGGCGCCGCTCTTCGACTCAATCAATTCCGCGCGCACGAATACGCGATCGATGCCTCTGCGGGGCTTTTATTACTCCAATTTACTCCGAGGGTTATTGGGATTACTGGCGCGCTTTTCCCTCTCCTCCTTGGGCCGTCCGGCCGGGCTCCCTTTTTTTTTTTTCTTGCTCTCCATTTTTTCTTCTTCCGCGACGCCGCCGCAACAAACCGAGCTGCGCCACCCTCTCCTCATTTCCATTTCCCTTTCTTACCACGCGCTGTCGCGCAAGGAACGCGATCAGGCTGCTGCTGCTGCTGCAGACCCTTTAAGTGTGTGCCATATACGTGTAGACTGCCTCGCCTCATTGGAATATATATGGACACGCGTGCGCCTCGGCAATGGGGTTTATTTGCCTTCGAGATTTATCGCCTGTGGGGATATGACATTCGTACACGGCAGCGCGCCTGGCTCTCCTCCGCCCACCCACTCGGCTCGTATACAACAATGTGTTTCGGGAGGAAACGCCAGCAACACGCGCGGCACTCGACTTGGCCTTTATTGAAAACGCGTGCGCTCGCGCGCCTGCCGCGCCACTCGGCGAAGGAAGAACGCAACTGGCGCGCGTTCTTTCGCTTCCTTCAAGCGGATGCTGCTTGCATCGCACTAACATTCGCGACTCGACACGAGAGAGCAGCGCGCGCAACAACGAGCGCCCAAATGGGAAGGCAGGGTGGACAAAAGCCCCTTCGACGATCAAACTGCCAGGCGACGCGCATGAAACGATTTGCGTAAGAGCACCACGGTGTATCACTGTATCTGCTGCGGTACAAAATTGTACAAGCCGGTTCACCGAGTAAAGAAAAGCAATAAACATTCGCGCGCGCGCGAACACACACACACACACAACAGAGAAAAACATCGGCGGATTAAACAGGGGCACGTAATGAATGAAGACTGCCTGTTCTACACTACATATTTGGCTAGCCTGTTAGCGATATAACCATATACCACGCGTGTTATAGGTAAACATAGCTACTGACGCAACACACCACGCTATCACCGCTACTCTGCGTAAATCCACCTCTCAAGTTCAACTGTGAACATCGAGCGTGCGTCGTGTCGCACCGTCAAGGCTAAAGCCGTGCGAAAAAAAAAAAAAAATCTTACGAAGCAACCACCGTAATGATCCCCAATTAATTTCTTCGGAAAAAGGGCTCAGCAGACGTAAGCACATTCACCACGCTCAAAAGCCGCCCCGAAAGTTGGGTAACATATGCAAGACATTCGCTGCGACGCGTAAGCTATATAACGGTTCGCAAAGCATGTGCTCAAAAAGATATAGAAAGTACGCTGTATACGTGCAAACGTGTTTTGTCAGCAACGAGAGGGGAATCAATCATGTTTGTCAAACGAGAAACGAAGCAACTATGGGCAGGCGAAGGCAAGAAGAGGGACGGCACGGTGGAGCCAACAACGTGTGACGACGTGCTGCTGTCTTTAACAAGCAAGCTATATCCGGAGCACGATTGCGCTCGTCGTGTCCACTTCGTAACGCGTTCTCCCAGTAACTGTAGCGCAGTATTTTAGTTACGCAAAAGCAACTAGCCCAATACCTCACTTTGCCAAGCTATATATCTAGTTCCGCTAGCAACTGCGCGCGGCAGAAATCAAACAAAAAATAAAGGCGAAAGGGATAAGGTTTTCAATAAATTTTAGCAATTTGTTACGGGCACTGTAGTGTCCGAAGAGTATGGAAATAACAAGGGAATGCCCGTGTACTGCGCGATTTCAGAGCACGCTAAAGAACCCCAGGCGGTCTACATTATCCGGAGCACTATATACTACAGCGTCTCTCACTGCTCGAGTCGCTTTGTGACGTCAAACCGCACAAACCATTATAAAAATATCGACATGCGCGTCGTCGTCCAACAATATTGCGTGTTTTAGAAGTGGGTGTGTTGAAATAACTACAGTGGCAGCAGCCTCACGGCTACATTTCGTTTTCAATCAGATCACGGAACACAAGCCACATATGTATAAATAGGCATGAAAAACAGACTGGGTGTCCAATATTTCGTTAAGTAAGCAGCGATGCATGCGAGGAACAAAAAGGAACTACACATAAAGATGATTATTACGTAGGGTACAAAGGGTGTGTGTGTGTGTGCGCTGCTCCAGAATTTGCTTTCTTTTCTCTTTCATATTAAAATGCGCCATAACAATCTTGAAGGCCGTACAAAATTGTTACTCCGTATCCAGAAACTTTGGAGGCCGCAGCGCTGCGTATTCGAAGAACAAGGTCTGAGCAGGGTACGCTGGGGAAAAAGAAAAGTTCGGCTCTGAAGTATAAAGGCCCGCCGAGGCAGCTGGATCGACTCCCGGACACGGTGGCCGCATCTCAATCAGGGGCGAAAGGCAGAAACACACATGTACTTACATCTGTGCGCACGTTAGACAATCCCCTTAATCCGGAGTCCGCCATGAGCGCGTGCCTCAAACATATCGTGGCTTTGGCGCGTTAGACCCCACACATTATTGTGAAACCATGTGACAAACCGGCCCAAGCACTATTACGAAGGCGCAACGGATAACGAAAAAAAAAAAACAAAAAAAAAAAAACAAACGAACAGATGTTATGTATAGAGCCATTAAAAATGTGCACAACTTCTGCATCCTGTACACTGACCCAAAATGCACCCTTTCCCATGTTCGTTTCTAGCAATCCAACAGCAAAACTGGCGCTGCTGCTATTATAGTCCTGGCATACAAATCGAGCTTGCTGCCTCGTGCGCATGAGCACAGACCATTCGCACATTATCGCGAACCGCCGAATAATCCATTTAAGATTATTCAGGCGTACTGAACGTAATCCATGACGGTCGCCTTGATGTAATAGGAGCTACACAAAAATCGTGACGCATGATTGCAGCGGAAGTGACACTTACGCGCGAAACACGACAACTGTCAGCGAATGATAAACGCAGGCACAAACGTTTCGAAACAAAATGCGCGTGGATGCATAATCGTGTAGTCATGTTTAGAAGCAGCTTAAATGTCTCGCGAGAGTGGATCGTATACGGCGGAACTGTGCGATCGTGACATTCTGCAATTTCTTTCGCGTTAGCCTGCACAATTGTTCCGAAATAATGGGAGAAATAATTTTCTATGGACTTGCATTTCAAGGGCTTCGAGACGCTCATATTTAGAAACGCTCACATCCCGTGCGAAAAGCAGTCATTGCCCATTCGGGAATATGTTGGCCCGAGTATTGAACATGAGAGTGAGCGAGTCACTCTTCCATAAGAGGATCACTGATGCTCCCCATTTCGACCTCTTAGAGCACATGGTGTCGACATCGCAACCAATATGCGCAATCCCCGTCAGGGGGCAGAAATCTGCAGGACCAAGCACTTAAAAAAAAGAAGGGAGGGGGGAATGAATATACATTAAACAAGCGTACGAACAGTAACGCGATGCGCCATGGTCTGCTCGCGGTACTGCGACATGGAAAGGAAGTGGCAAGCCTGCATTGCTTTTTGTCAAGCGCTGTCCAGTTTCGTAAACCTGCGACAAATTGCCGAGTGTGGGGATCTCGTTTTGCACAGCCTTCGAGAGATGGTAGCGTTCCGCGGAGAAGCGCCCCGCGATGAGGAATGCCATGTTCTTGGCGCATTACTACGTCAGGGTTCGTCCTCAGTCAAGCAGTACAAGCTCCACACGGGCTTAATATATACTGCGTGCGTTGCTGAAAATGACCCACGGGCGTCAACGGCGAGAAATAACGCAAACTGTCGGCTAGAGTGTTCTTCTTATCCTTCTTTTTATTTATTCTTTTTTTTTTCAGCTTAGGGAGCTATATGCGGTAACCATATATCTGTCTGTGGCCACCCTAACCCGAACCATACCCCGGCTTTTGGTTGTTTATTTTTTTGCCCCACCGATATTCGAAGCGCAATGAAACGTTGGTGGTATCCAAGTAGCGTCCCCACAGAGGAGTCCCTTTTCGAGTACCCAGTGATGCTACCGAGGACTTCTGATTTGGAGCAATTTTTGGAGCAGCAAAATTTCCGTTTTGGAGCACTTTGGAGCAGCAAAATTTTCATCTTGGAGCACTTTGGAGCTGATATTTTTGCATCTGGGAGCACTCTGGAGCAGCGAATTTCACATCCTGGAGTGCACTACAGAAGCATACTGCAATAACATTCAAGCACCGGAATATTACTATGGGGCTCTTGTGAAGGCTAGAAATATTTCGATTCATTGCAAATCTCATGGAAAAAATCATCTCAGGAGAACTCCATACTCCTCCTAAATACTTCACTTGCTAATGAAAAAATAAGGGCTCATGCAGTTGACTGTTCTGAATTAACCTCTTCGGCGATTATTTTCGACACTAGCAAATAAACAGAATACCAGATCAATAAAATTGCACTTTATGAAATAACACTCTAAATACATCTATGTGGTTATCAGCAGACATAGTAGACAAACGCCGTGATGTACAGCAGTGCCTCAATGCCAAAGAGCCACACTGTCCCTAATGCATTCCCCTAAGAAAACTCCAAGGCGAAAGCTAGGTTCTTCTCGATCGACGGGTTGATCCTCCCCCTCCTTCTCTGCAAGCTACCTGCACCTCACCTGGTTTTGCGCTAGCTCCATGATCGGCACACCGATTACGGAAGCAGTGTAAAGCGACAATGTCGTGATGGCGTCATCACATGACATCACGATATATGACGCCATGATGACGTCACAAGTTTTGACGATCTATGACGTGATGATGACGCCATCACATGATTATTTTTTGCATCAATCGATTGACGCCGCCGACGGTCAATTTTCGTGTTTGATAAAGCATCTGATGCTTTCGCATTAATATTGCGTATTGAACGTTAACAACCTGGCCTTACATACCAAACTGTCCTCCACCATGTCACCTCCTTGCCATGCGCGAAACAGCTTCGCTTATCATCCACTTCACAGAGTGAAATGGCTCCTCAACTTTTTTTTAATGTTTATTGTGATAACAATTATATGGACGCTCTCCGCGGATTTTTGCCGTCGCCATTGCCGTAATTTTCTGTATAAAGACCAAATTAATAACATCACCACACGCATTCTAGCCGCGGGTAAAAGCTCGCGACCGCTGGCGACGAACGCGGCTGAAGCGGAGATTAAGCTAGCCGGCCGTCTGTCTCCGTCGCACGGACAGCGCATGAGATAACATCTTCCCGCGTGCGGGCCTGCCATCGATTGCTCATCAAACAGAGAGGAAACGCCCACCCGTCTTTCGTAAGGAGCACGAAAGGACGCCAGAGGAGCGGGGGGGGGGGGGGGGAGGAAGGGGACCGCATCGTTCGAAGGGCGCAGTCGCTTGCGCGCGCGCCATCTCGAGGCATCAGGAGACGGCTCGTAAACTTTGCTCTCAACGCTTACTTCGTGTTTAGAGAACTCAGAGCAAGAAAACGCATCGGTTCCTGGAGCGGCCATATTCCCTTAAACCAGTGTTTTGTTGAGTTACGCGAGATCGAATCCAAAAGAGTTAGCTGCTAGCCTTACTTCGTTTAACAATACAATTTGTTGGTGTCGCATTCATTGCTTCGCCCTTAAGCGAAACTGAGTTTTTTTTTTTACCCGTCAGCTATTGACCCCCAAAAGCGAGGGGCGGACGTGTAACATGGGGTAGCCGCTTCGCTGTGGGCCGTCAGCGACGGGCCCGCTACTGACAGCTGCGCATTTGCGGCTGCTCCGCCCAGGACATATGCTTTTATTAATGAGATGACATTTTTAAAAAGCAAGCAAAAATTTCGAATTGGAACCCTAGCACGTGAGCTCGAAATGGCAGGGCCTTTTAGGGGGTACAGTGAAACCTCGGTGATACGATCACAGCTCATACGAATTTCGGGGTGATACGAATTTTTCGTTGGTCCCGGCCAAGGCCCATTGGCCTGCAATGCAATGGAGTACGGCTGTTGCGAACCGATTTTCACCCAGCGGCGTTTGATACGAACGCTCGCTACCACCCAGGTACGAAGAGGTGCTGTCCGCGCTGTCGCGGAAGACGCGCCAATCACGTGCGAGCGCTGGAACGCAAGCGTGGGCATGCGCGCCGCACCGCCAAATCGTGAGAATCATGGTGTAAGAAAAACACTTTTCTTACGGCCAGAATAAACCTTCAGAGAGTCGTTACGGCCTTCGAATATCGCGCGTTAGAACGCACCTGCTTCATTAATTAAATGCGCACGTTCGGGCCGTATATTTGCGAGTGTTGGTATAATTGCCGACATCTAAAAACTTAACTGACAATCATTCAGGATTCTTCCTGACATTGCCGCAGCCCTGACAAACAATAAATGAATATGTACGCCAGCTTTCTTTTGTTGCATGCTAATTTTCCATGCTTTCTCGTGACACGAATTTCAGATGATACGAATATTTTTGGTGGTCCCGTGAGATTCGTATCACCGAGGTTTCACTGTATTTACCGCAGAGTGATTAAACTCGGACGTGCTGGTATAAGCAATAACGAAAAAGCTCTTCTGAATGAAGGTCCACGGACAAAGTATATCCGAGGAAAAGTGTGAACGCGTGTCCACCGTTCGCGTGCTCTTCCATAAACGCGAAGCAAGGAAAATTCGATATTGTTCCATATATATACTGCTAGCGATCCCAGATTTCATTCCGCGATGTCCGGAAACAGAAGTGACAGACATTTTAGCAGCACACATGTAGTTAATACTGAACATTGCTTTCCTTACATGCCGTGCGACGCTTGAAACGAGCTATCAGCAGCGTTTCTAGAACAGACGACGTCCGCCGATGAATCGCCGTCGCACTTTCTCGCTACCGAGAGGCCTAGACGTCACGAGCCTCTGCGGAGAGCGCGATTGGCTGTCGAGCCGACTTGCAGAACAGAAGCTGCGTCGGCACCGTGCATGACATCGTGGCTTATTCGGGACGCACGCGCGAGCGCTATTTATTCAGCGGAATAATTCTTGGTCCATGGTTGCGACTTTGGCAGCCCCAAGATCAAGCTGCACATGTTCTGACGCGCAGGCCGTGCGATTGCCGGTGATAGACGCCCCCAAACCCGAGACTTTGGAGCAGTTTGGCGCAATTTTCGTCGATATTATCAGGTTGGCGCAGCAAATACAACTTGACGCACTTTGACGCAGTTGGCGCAGGAGTGGAATCACTGAGTACCGAAGAAATCTCGAAGGTTATGCTTTTGCGAATTGCAAGCGCCAGAAATGTCGCGCGCTCCTCCCCTTCCATTTTACATAGAGAGGGAGAGACTATTTGAACACATACCGCCTCGTTAAAACAGACAGTACTCGCCAACTGTGACGTCACAGCTGCCATGTACCACATTTATCATGGGGCACCGACTACCTCTACAGTTCGCTTTTACATACTGATTTGAATCATTTCGACAGCTAATTATGTGGTATACCATAAAGCTGTCTGACGAAACCGCCATCATGGTGCGGTGTCGCGGGCACACTTTCGAATCTGGCAACGTCAGTTCAGGCGTCGGGAAGCAACCGCCCCCTCGAGACGGACCCGCGTCGGCAGCACGCGACTACAAAAAGCTCAAGGCAAAACACCGCCAGAGCTGGCGTGCGCTAGGTCGAACCCTTGAGCCGCAACGGTCGTACAGCAAGCGCGCGGCAAGAAGCGTCGCTGTCGTCGCTCTCGTAAAACAATTGCCGCTCACGCAACGTGGCGACAAGCGCAAATTGAGCCAGCTGGCGTTCTTTTGCCCTCACCAGCTATCTACTGCCATTCGTTTCGTGCTCCTTGACAGAAGTCCTTCCTGTCGCGTATTGCTTCTGCCAAAAGACATCGACGCCACCGCTGCTGCCGACCGTGACAGGAGCCGTCACCGAGCGACGTAATAATGGCGGCCCCCCCATCCCCCTCCACTGAAAGAAAAACTACAGGTGCTAGAGAAATTATGGAAAATTGAGAGCGACTGAACTCGTCACTCTCGGAGACTTGGCGCGCTGTCAGGAGTGGCACAAGGCGTTGGCTCTCGAAGACAGCTTTTGTCAGTATAGCGCTCAGCCTTTCGCACATAAAGTAACCAGGATTTCAGCGTTCGCGGCTTCCTGAGCGCCATAAGAGCGGCCTCTTTATTTTTGCTTTAAATATGCGAGAGCATATATTAACGTACATTACCGCGATCTGTGAACGATAAGCAGTGGTGCATTCGTCCACCGTATTTTCTCACACTCTACCAGCACGAGATAACACCGGATGCCGTTGGCTATAACATCGGCCAATACATATGCTAACCGCCGCTATAACAGCTCAGTGCCTTCTTTCACTCTCAACCGAATGATGATCTCGCATGCACATAGAAAACAACGTGAGTTGATTATGCCTGACTTACTGTTTCGGATCATCAAGAGCAGAAGTAGAAAAAGAGAGAAAAAAAGAAAGAGAAAAAGAAGAAAGAAACGCTCTGGATAAAGCGAGAGGAAGAGACAATGCAAAACAGCGGCCCATCTTATAATGTGAACGCTGGTTTAGCAAATTACGCAACACTTCACGTCCCGCATGTCATTTTACTTCCATTCAACGCATAAACTCAAGTCGATAGGATCACCACAGTATCCTGCATACAATGTGCAAGAGGAAACACGGCAGGCTCAATTCAATACCGAGGTTTCTTCAGACTCTAAAGTAAACCCCAAACTCAGCAGTGACTGGCGGATCGCGCCCAGGGGTAAACGAAATGTGCTTGAACTTGCGCCGCCTGTACACTGTTAGCAAAAATAAGCCGAGATGGGAGTAAATGGCTTGTCCTCTAGCGCACGCCCTGATGGGGGTTTTAAAAACACCGTCCGGACGGAGTGAAAAATTTACTCCCCAACAGGACGGGGTTTTTGGATGGACAGAGGGGAGTTTTTGTTTACATCTATAGGGGAGCTTTTCCAGGTAAATATGGGAGTAAATTTTTATAACCATCAAAAAGAAAAAAATGCTTTTCGCTCTTTAATTAAATTAGCATCGAAACACGCAAACTGGATCACACGTACACAAACATGCACACAACGTTCGCAAAGTAATACAACACTCACACTGACAACAACTCACCACCAGCGCTTCACATCCAAACTTTGGTCACCGAGTATATATAGGCACCACATCTTGACCTCCAATGTGGCTCAGATGGGACACTTCTTTTCCCCGAAATTAAGCAACAAACATTCATGGCGTACGTGTAAATTTGTGATGAGCTTATAGATACCACTGAGGCACACCTATCTTTTACTATAAATCCGCCTAACATTCAACGCCTTCTTAATTAGCGAATTGTGATTATCAGCTAGCACTCTGTCGCATGGGATGTATCCGCCTTAGCAGTACTGTGCGTGAGTCTGTAAAATGCACATAATCGTACACGAACCACGAGCGGCCGTGCACGAACGCTTCAGCGGCACACATTCACGAGCAACACCGGCGAAGAAATGCGTCGCCCCGCCGGTATACCGCGTTGTGGCCGACGGCGGCGCTAGGCCTCTCCCAGGAGTAGAGTCACTGGAAAATCAGAGTACCGCAAAGGTAGGCTGCACGCGGGCAACATTGGGTGGCGGCGGCCATGTCCCTTCCAGACCGTCCGGCGCGTTGCTAGCGTGTGTTGAGAAGTGACTGATCTTTTAGCCTCAGTGTCGTGTTACGCTCGGCAGAACGGCATTATGTGTGTGTGTTTCTTCAAGAGGATATTAGAAGGGATTTCGAGTCATCGACAGGTATGGATCGACTGCGCGGTTAGCGGTGTAACTAATGAAACGTACGGCGAATGTTGCCATGTGCTCGCGAACTCTCTTCATGGCATCATCGGTATCTTTTCGTGTCACGCCCGGGCGTGTTCGCTAGGCCCGAAGCTGTAAACATAGTTGCATTGGCGCAGTGACATCGTGCGAGATGCCATTTACTTCAACTTTTGGTGAATCTTGACTCTTTGCGCTAGCTTTGCAGTCGGTGTTCAGGTTCACTGCACTCGAGAACGTTATCGAACAACACCGAGAACAGTCAACATTGCGTACTTCGACTGATCGCTGACGCATAGCTTGTTTGCGCACCGTGCTTGCTGTTCAGCTGGTTGACATACGTAATAGAAGTTGTGTGTGTACGGTAATTGGAAGTTGTGCGCGACGTCTTGATTCGGAACGCCAGCAGCCGAACGCACGGGCGAATCGACGTGCGGTAGGTAAGGTGCATCTTATCTTGCGATACGTAGAAAATAGGCCATCAAAAATTATTGGCATCATTACTTAACTGTTTCATTTCCTATTTCTTGTATCCTTATTATTCCCAACGTTGCAATGAATTTGCAAATATTTTGCTGTGTTCCGACAAACACTTCTTTTTTTGGCGTTGCCAGCGCGTAAACAGCCGGGGGTCGGTTTCGGCACTGCTGCACTTTTTTTTTTTCATAATGCACTCTTATCAAAACTTCCTCGGCACGGTGCTTTATGTTCTTTTGATCAGAAATAGCACATCTCTGAATTTTTCATGCGCATGCTACTGCAACACAGTATGTATATAGACCTAGGACTTGCATAAAATCGACTCCATCAATGCGTGGGATCTGCTTTTTTTTTTTTTTTGCTGTGACCAATTCTCACCAACCATACAGTATTTTAAGGGTACGTTCGGCGCAATGCAGCATTAGCAGCATTTTTTGCAGCAAATTTAAAAATACGCTTGATAACATTGCCTTATACCAAGTTTATCAACAGAGTTCCACGCTTCTGTTTTGTACAATGCCAAATGATCATGCAAAAATTGCCTTCTAGGTATACCAGTAAACACTTATTATTTTATTAAATCTTCGATTTCGCTCTCGTGCGTGACACGCTTATAACTCGGATAGCCTGCGTAATCTGTTCAACAGATCGAGATATAAACAGCCGAGCAAATAGAAAGGTATGTAGTTTTCAATATCGCTGACCATAGCGAACCGAAAATGTGAAGTATCCTGTCGCATAAGATCTTTTCCAGCAAAGTTAGTGTAGTTCACTGCAGGAAGGAGTGTTATTCGAGGGGGGCGAATTCGTTCAGGCCAACTATGCAGCCACGTAGAACGGCGCTCTTTGACATTAATTTTTCGCACACGGCAAACGAGATTCCCAGAGTAGCTCACCAGTAACGTTCGATTGATGGTGAGCTACTCTCTTCTGGCATCTGGATGCAGTGGCGTAGCCAGGGGGTGGCACACCGGGCCCGTGCCCCTTCCCCCCCCCCCCGAAATTTTTTTCCCGTGGCATACATAGCACGAAATCATTGTAGTACTTGCGCGAAAACAAACGGGGACGAAGAAAGGAGACACACGGAGACAAGTACTACAATGAATTCGTTCCAACTATGGCCGGCTAGCAGTTTTGCTATAGCACGAAATGACACTCGATCACATCTGCCTGCCAGGCCGCCGCTTCAGATCAAGGAGGTGCCCCCCCTCCCGAAAAAAAAATGTCTGCTTACGCCCCTGTCTGCATGATGCGTTTAAAAAAGGGACGAAGTACTTCCGTGGTATTGCTAAATGTCTGGCCACGCTCTGCATTGAACGCGCCTGCACCCAAAGCGCTTGGAAGGGATATGGCGGCGAAAGGTCACGTGATGCGAGTAAGCCAATCGCGGCGGCGGCGGCGCGCGGAAAACAGATGCGATACTCTGAAATTTTTCCAGTGACTACCCAGGAGTACGGCACGGCTATTGGCCTGGTGTGCGACCGATGGCGGCGCTGCGAACGGCGCCTGTATGACGTCAGAGCGGGGATTCGCGCGCTTTCGTCTGCTACGTAGGCCCGGCGCCGTGTTGAAACCACCGTTGTGGTAAATCTCAACAAAAAAGCAGTTCAATTGGTTATCTTGCGTATGGTGGCTACTGACGCTGTTCGAACAACCATGGGACTGCTTTTAACGTTCATTTAGAACTACAACTCTTTGTTCTTTAGAACTGCGGCAGCTTGTCACCGCGGCGAGTGCTGCGCAATGGTGAAGTACTGCTCTGTGCCTCAGTGTACTTCGTCCGCTCGTGAAAAAGGCGTTAGCTTTCACAACTACCCTAAGGACCCAAAGCTGAAGAAGAAGTGCATCACAAGCTCAGAATGGGAAGCTTTAGCGCCCCACGCCTTCATCGACTGTGTGCAGCAAGCACTTCGCGGATAGTGACTTCTGCTACCCACCGTACGCGCGACTCTTAGGTAAGCTTGTGACCGTGTTTAAGCGCCCCGCCAATACTTAAGGCGTTTATTGCACTCAGGCTGTAGCATAGGCGACTTACACCAGGTGTGGTGCCGTCCCACAACCTGCCGCGAAGGCCCCTAGACAAAGAGACGACGACGCGGCCTCCGAATCGCCTCGCAGAAAAGCGCGCCTCGTGAGCTCAGCTGAGCGCCGCTGGATATCTGAGACTACGGCTGCATTTGGGTGGCGTACATACGTATTTTACTTAGGAAGGCAAGCGCGCGCCTAGCGGACTGCTTATCATAAATTCAAATGCGAAACCTGTTGCCGCTGTTTAGTGTAGATCCTCTAAAAGTTTTCACCTGAGGCAGTGCAGGCGCTTTTTTAAAAGCGGAGTTCTTTAAGCTTTTCGTTAGGCTGCGTGCCGTGAAACTGGACCCATCTTGCCTTTGCCACGTTAATCTCTGTGGCCCTGTGCGTGGTATAATCAGCGATTAACTATTTGTTATATTCTAATACCCATGCGACGGCCCTGTGCAGTATTAATAGGAACTACGACGTAATATCGTTCTCACTGAACCAACATTACGGGACAAACTGCAATCATGGGCATCGGCAGGGGGGTGTGCAACAAGGCGGCACTTACGCACTTGTTTGCAGGACGAAAGCAGCGGCGGTGATGCGATCTCCGTTGACGGCTTCGACCGCGCATTCAACAACGTGGCCTGCGTCGTACACTGCCTCACCCTCGATGAGGCACCGCTACCTTTCACAAGCTTTATCTACATACTTGTAGATGCTGGAGAAGGGCACGCTTACAGAAATATCGAAAGCACCACCCAAACTAATCAGTATCGTACGGCGGAAACAAGATAACGAGCGAGAACACTCACACATAGTTTCACTTTCTAACCAGCAATGCGGCCGGTGGCATCGGCCTTACTCGTCGACCATCCGGGGGATTTCTTGGCCCTGTCGATTGGGCCGCAACTAAAACAAGTTCAAGATTACACTCGAAAACATTCGTTGCAGGCGTTAGTTGACCGTCCCGAGGCTGTTCGTTCGACAAAGTTCCCGCCTGAAGCAGACGATCCGCATACAGGAGCAGCGGCTGCTGCAGCGCGGTTGAGACGGTTGAGAGCGGAGCCCCCGCTCTGACGTCACACGCGAGAGGGCGCCACTCCAAGATCTCGAGGCCAATACGATGAACGACAGCTCGCGATCACAAAATACTTGCTGCTGTACAGTTTTCGTCGCCGTTATTTTTACACACACACTGCCGCTATCCGAGTCCGCTGTCCGCGTTAAGCTACGGAGCGATGCACTTACAACGAACGAGACGGCTCGTAGTCGCGGTTCCTGTTGCTCGCAGTACATCGGCGGTCGCACGTTGGTTCAATCTGTCTCGTATCGGCGCTCGCCTTCTCGCTAGACGTTTGACAGCGGTGGTTGCATGGCGCAAAATAGACAATTTAAGCTTATTCATTCCAGCAGCTTTTATTTTCTGTGAAACATATTCTTTGCTTCACCGGTGGCCGGTGCGAGCTCGTAGAACTTACCACGGCGACCGGTGTGGCGGTGCGAGTTCGCTACGTCGCCGGCTTGGTACCGACGACGTAGCGAAGCCTTCTTACCGCTTAGAAGTTGCAGCCGGTGAAACATCGTTTCGGTGACACTCCGAGAAGCAAGCGTTGCCGGTGGTCGGAGCGAGCGCGTCGCCGGCGCAGCTCTCACACCGGCCGCCGGCCGCCTTGATGCCGACGACGTAGCGAAGCCTACTGCTTACTGCTTCGAAGTTTTAGCCGGTGAAACTCCAGAAACAACCCGCTGACGATCGCAACAGCTTACTTTTGTTACCGATGAAATTATTCTTCGCACTTCTTCGTAACTCGGCACGTTGAAGCGAGGTATCCCTGGCGTGTCGGAGGCTTGCACTCGTGTGCATGGGCATTGCCGCTTGACGGGAGAATAAACACGGGACAGCCAGCTCGATGTGTTCGCGGTCGGACGCTGGCGCGAGTTGAACTTGTCTCTGACCAGAACGGTTCAGTGGAGAAAATAGTCCTACACGTCTACACAAACCAACCGGCCGTTGCAAATCCTCGCTGCACTGATAACTTCGTTGTCTGTCGACAAATGCTCACACGGCGACCCACACAAGGCACTGGAGCTTCACACCGGCGTGCTACACGCATATTCACACACGCACGCACGTCACGACCAAAAATGGTTTTTAAAACTCCCATAGGGAGTTTTTAACCACGGCACGCACGTCACGACCAAAAATACTTTTTAAACCTCCCATAGGGAGTTTCTAACCACGTGACCTAAAACTCCGTGGGGAGTTTAACAAGGTCATGTCGTTCATAAACTCCCTCATTAAGCAAGGGGCGTTTTTCGACGACATGTGCCGAATTCACTCCGCTACCACGGAGTAAATGATTGGGGCATGGGGGTTTGGGGGGCTCATGTGCTGGAAAAGCTCCCATCTCGGCTAATTTTTGTTTACAGTGTAGGTATCCACTGTGTACCGAGCGTATTTTACGCTTCTGCCATGTATCCTATATGTATCACCACATTCGCCAGGAGTAGCGATCTCAAAGGACAGGGGAAGCCGCTCTAACTTTCATCAACGAGCCCGGCTATTTTTCTGAATATTCGAGCTTGCAAGTGCTTAAATTCTAAACCCGACGTAAAACGCCAATACGAGCGACAAACCAGAATCTTACAGGACGTCCAGCTGTATAAGTCGCATGCGAAACAGTTGGAATTTTTTTAACAGCGAAGCAAATCGCTCCTTGTGAGTCGATAGCAGAAAACTATCATCATCTTAACGGGTACACGTGCCACAGAAATGGGATAAATCCCGCTACTCACAACTGGTCCACTAATTAAGAAGAAGTCAACAGAAGCGACGGCGTGCTCAATTATAAAATGTAGTGTGCAGCTCGCGCCTATAACCATGCGCAGCCTTGGGTCGTTGGAAGCTAAATTGCCCTCCTGATCCGAGAAGAGCGGCTTGCCGCAGCGCGACAACGAAATCGACGGCGCCGAGCAGATCCGGAAAGCGCGGCCAGGGAATAGGAACAGAAGAGACTGCATCGACAAGATCCACAACACGGGGATCGTATATGCGAGAGCCATGCTGCTTACATGCGTGCTAGAGGGCAAGATCCAGCCTACCGAGAAGCGGAGCGATCCCATGGTTCTACCAGTGGCGCCGACGCAAGGTTTCAGCGTGAGTTCCTTTCTTTGGAATTTGGTCATTCTTGTCAAGTCTGCGATCGTCTTTGGTTCAACACTCTTAGGACTGTGCGGTCAGCGAAGGAGCGCGGCCATGGCTCGCGTGTGCTGCAGAAGCTCTTCCCCGACGATAAGACCAAGCAGCTGGAAGATGTGCGGCTCTGCAAACACGTCGCGAGACCGCCTTTCGGGGGAGAGTGCCACAGTTCTGCCTAGATAAAGCCAAGTTCAACCTCATTACAGTAATAAATAAGCATGGCACCGATCAGCTTCGCGGTGTATGAGCTTTGCGCGGCTTAGTGTAAGCTTGCGATCAACTTTTCTTTCTTTAGGGGCGACGCATCATATGGTCTCGGCTTGTCGGCGGCGCATCGTCGTGACCCATTTGCTTGAGCGCAAGAGGACGCCACCGCCTCAGCGCTCGCCGTGTGGCGCGCGCGTTGACTATGGAAACGCTCTTACTGCGATGAAAGCTGAACTACCAGCTCGCGAGGAATGAGAACGCGCCCTTGCCCGCGAAAGACAACGCCGACGCAGGCAGCGTCTGCCAGCGAGTTTCTTGAAAAAACCGACTGCTCGCGTTGCACAACCGTTCACCGGCCACCCCGTATATATAGGCACTGGATCTTGACCTGCAATGTAGTGCCGGTGGGAGGTTTCTCTTGTGCGTAGTTGAACAATACAAATTCGCAGCGTGCACGTTAACTAAAAGCGGACTGCAGGTCTCTGTGTCTAATCTTTCTTCTGTCTCCCATTGCCCATTAGCAGTGATTTTGCTGTGGGAAACACCGGCGCACACTGCATGCCTCGCCCCTCCACAGGTTTCACGTTACTGCAGCTGAAACACCCTTCCCTACATGCTTTTTTTTCTCATTTTCAGCTGGACAGTTATCTACAGATTATAGAGCTTCCGTAGCGTGGGTTGGATCGCTGCCTTCTTTGCAAAAGCATAATAATAATATCTGGGGTTTAACGTCCCAAAACCACGATATGATTATGAGAGACGCCGCAGTGGAGGGCTCCGGAAATTTCGACCACCTGGGGTTCTTCAACGTGCACTTAAATCTAAGTACACGGGCCTCAGACATTTTCGTCTCCATCGAAAATGCAGCCGCCGCGGCCGGGATTCGATCCCGCGACCTTCGGGTCAGCAGTCGAGTGCCATAACCACTAGACCACCGTGGCAGGGCTTCTTCGCAAAAGCAAGCGATCACGCCCTCACTGGGTAAGACAAAAGGGCGCGATGTTAAAGCTCCTAAAACTTCACACCCCCTCCCTTTTTTCTTTTTTGTTTCTTTTACTGTCTGTGTGCAGTATATTAAACATTGTCTTAGGTCGCCCCAGCCTTCCCTTCAATAGCACAAATAAATAAATAAATAGAAAAATTGCTGCACTCTCCGCACTCTTTCCTTCGTATACATACAAAATATTCAGGAGGCGGTTCGCCTCTGTAAGTAGCCCCGCATCGCACATATATGGTATATATACATTCAGGCGCATGCATTGCCAATGGTTTTCATTTGGCGCTTTAAACTATCATCAGAGGAAAAAAAGCTAATAGAAAACGCACGCGCAGGAAACAAAAAGGAACAAGGGCCCCACGTGAGTCGAAAGAATAACACTAAGTTTGAAGAAGCTAAAGGAAATGAAGGAAAGTAAAACGCCACTTGTTTGTAGTTTCGATTTCGACGACGTCAGTGCAGCTGCTCCCGCCGCGCGGACCTGCAGCGCCCTATACTACTTGTATAAACAGCCACTTGACGACCGTCCTTGTTCGTGCTCTGCGCAAGCAAGCAAGCAAGCAAGCAAGCAAGCAAGCAAGCAAGCACACACACACACATACACACACACACACACACACACACACACACACACACACACACACACACACACACACACACACACACACACACACACACACACACACACACACACACACACACACACACACACACACACACACACACACACACACACACAACGGCACGCTCAAAAACGCAGCAACCTGGACGGTGTTAGAGAAGAGGTAGTTTCCCCTTCCTTCTCAGCGTTAAAATTGTGGTGAGCGCGCATGCATGCATGCATGCATGCATGCATGCACGCACGCACACACACACACACACACACACACACACACACACACACACACACACACACACACACACACACACACACACACACATATATATATATATATATATATATGCGCGCCGCCTCATCGACCGGCCCAATGCGCGTCGACGTCGTCAGCGAAACCCAATAACGCGGCGCACCAATCAATTAGGCTAATTGCGTTCCAAGAAAACAACAATTACACAAACCCAACAGCGTACTTACTACACGCGCGATGTGTGGGCACAAGAACAGCAGCAACCACGAAAAAGGCAAATCATCAGACTTGGAACGACAACAGTGCGAGACTCTTTCCTCTCCCTCCCCCTCTGTTGCGTGGCGGGCTGAGAGAAAAAGAGAGAGAGATGGCGCAAGAAACAACGAGTGGGTAAGGCACGACCGCGTAAGGCACCAGCAGCGCGAGAGAGGGCGCCACCGACGACGAAGATGGCGCGGTACTAATGTATGAGGGGACGTTACTTGGGCGTAATTGGAGTTAATTTGCCTAATGGATTGAAGGACCGCGCCGGGACGCCCCTGGGCGTCGCATTCCCGCTTGTATAACATTCGTTTTCGAGATGAAAAACAACCCTTTCGTCCTAATGAAGCGCCGTCTCGCTTCGCATACGTCTATCGCCGACCGCGCTACAACAAATTCCGTCGGCTGGTCGCGACCGCTTTTTTTTTTATCACTGTTTCTTTCTTTCTCGAGCGCCAACGCGGTTCCGCAAGAGCGCACGAACCCACATAGCGCTATAGCATATACAGTAAATACCAATAAATGTGAACCGAAGAACAATATAATAACGATCAAAAAATGGACCCTTGAGCGGCATTAGTATAATGATTCCGGCGTGTGCGTGTTCGCGTTGAACGCAAGAGCACGCTAAAGGGAAGAAAGAGCGATAAAGAAAATAAGAGAAGGAGCGGAGAACGGCACACAATTTTCCGCGGAACTAGTTTGCTGACATTGTGAGTCCGGTCGAGGGGCGCTATGGTGCGGCAGAGATCGTTTTGCGGACTCGTGGCTCCCTCTTTTTGCCGCAAAAGGCGGCTGCCACGTAGAACTACAGGCTCGCAGAGGTCGAAAAAAGACGGCAGGTAAAGGGGTATTCAGACGGGGGAGGAATGCTCGGGGGAGACGGGGGGGTTGCGTATCACGTGACCGCGACGTCACGGATTAGCGAGTGGGCGTGACCCCCCCGCGTCTCCTCGGAGGAGACGGGGACGTTTTCCCCGAAAGGACAAACGATCCCCATGCGGTGGGGGATGTGGCGGAATTTCGGGCTCTTGTTTGGCCACATTGTTGCACTTGCTCCTGCAGAGAGCGGCAGTGGGTGTCCAGTCTGCAGCTGGATGGTCGTCTGCAGCTCGTCAAACGGGTGGTGCAAGCCACCAGAGTAGTCTAGTAACACTGGTCTCCCCCTCCGTTTGCCTCGTCCGTGTGAGTGGGGGGCATTTGTGGAGACTTCTCCTCGCGAGCTGACGTCACTAGGCTCCGCCTTTCCCCCCCGAGCATTTCTCCTCCGTCTGAATACCCCTTAATGGTCAAATAATCACAGCCAAGGACACGGGAAATATACACCAGTCTGCACCCGTTGAACGCCCTTCGCACTCGCGGACACTGCGGGGCACTTCTTTGGCATTACCCCGCGACGACGCAATATCAGTGGCGTGATAAACAAGCCAGCGTGTGTTACGTCCAGGCCATAAGCACAGTGCTGGGATCGAGTGAGCAGAGAACTAAAGAAGAGAACTACGGAATCCGCGGAGTTTCCATCTGCGAACTCAAAGCTACTGCACCCCTGCGTGAGTACGTGGGCTCTGCAGCACCGAAACACTTTGCTCTATGGCCGTGTTTCGGTAGAGTTTGTGACAATGCGCAGGAAAAAAATACTGAAAAACACTGATGAATGCAAGCAAGAGACGCGCCGCTAAAACAACATCGCGAGTGTCTATAACCTATCTATGGCCTCTACATTCTAAATCATCCCAACGGCTCGTCTACAAATAGCCATCCACTGCACAAGGTTGGTTACAGTGGACACCCGTAGTTTATAAGTTCGCGTAAAATCAGCCTTCAAAAGAAAAAGAACAAAAAAAAAAAGACGCTGCGCGCTTGATCTTTATGACTACAAGTACATAATTCAGTTCCTCGAATATATTGCAGTGTTTTGCAGCGTATTCGCTCAGCGCGTCTTGCCAAGATGTGGTCAACATAGCTGCTAAACAACGGTGAAGCCAAGTGAACGCACCATCACGCTCCGCTTAATCTGCTTTACAGCAGATCGAGAAGCCCTTTACGTACTGCTGCTCCTGCCCCGATCGTTCTGCGCAGGCGCGTTACCGTTGCCACTACACGTTTTTGTGGAAATTGCTGTATAGCATACACAGATCTGACCAGAGCGGAGCGTAAGCGTTCTGCTTCATCTGTCTATCTTCTACAGAAAACCAAAAAACGACAAGCATTTACTTCAGTCTAAGCAGTAATTCTTGCACTGACGCTGTCGTATAATCACGTGACGGCGCTGTGAAACCTTGGCGTTATAGAAGTGAGTGACTTCACTGAAGTGTGATTAATCTTCCCACATTTCCGGTCCAATTGGGCTCACATTTAAAGCAACTTGAGCGCAGAATGGCACATTAAGCTGATATTCCGTCGCGCTCAATCAACGATTCCCTTACCTATACAAGTATCAGTTAAGAGATCCGAAAACGCAAGAAGAAAGAAAAGAAAGAACGGCACGCTTCACTGCCGAGTAATTAACGAAGCAAATACATGTCAGAGCACGCATGCTCTCGCACTGCCACCGCCTTTCAGGAAAAGGTAGGCCTTCTTGCTATACTATATACCATATCCGAAACAAAACGCGCACAGGAGCGCCGTTGAGGACCAAGATGATAGGGCAAGCCCGTTTGGCTATCCCAAGGTTTTTTTACCGTACACTCGAAACAATGAATCTGCCTCGGAGGCCGTGCGTCGAGTACGTCATCTCGCAGAGACCACGCTAACGACGAACGACCTTCGAGGCCTCGTTCGCGGGAAGATGACCGCCACCCAATGTAGATGGCCCCGTACAACCAACAATCCTGGCAGCCGTCAAGTATGGAGTATTTCTTTCTTTCTTTCTTTCTTTCTTTCTTTCTTTCTTTCTTTCTTTCTTTCTTTCTTTCTTTCTTTCTTTCTTTCTTTCTTTCTTTCTTTCTTTCTTTCGACGGTACACCGTATGTCTAAGTACCTTGTCGAAACTCCATGTACACACATAACTACAGCCATACAGTACTTAATTATGTTAATACAGCGACCTATTTACCCACAGGGTTCCGAGTTGAGCGCGATCAACGAGCAGTTGGAGTAGATGATAGGGACAGCATAAGATGTTTCAGTACAACTCGATAAGATTGCAAAACTCGCTCTAAAGGTGCGCAGAATTTCCTCACGAGCGTCAGGAAGCCGGGTTGGTTGCAGATGAGTGAGCCCCCGGAGAGGAAACAGGATGTCTTACCCTAGAAAGAGACAGAAAAAAAAAAAGGAAAGGTGACTCAGTGGATGACACGCACAGCCAGATGATCTTGCCCCCCGTCACTTCCCCTCTCCAGTAAACAGATCATCTGAACACATCTAGGGAGAGACGTATATTACAAACAAACAAAAACCAGGTATATAAAAACCTGCAAATCGCCACCATGAATTGTGCTGTGTTCAAATGAACTCGATCTTTTGGAAAGCTGTTATATTCTACGTCATATACACACTACGGAGATGCAGCATGTTGGCGATTTGTAAACTTTTCGGTAAATGGTGGCGCGCTAATTCTGCACTTCAATGACCCACCGGTGGACCATGCTATGGTATACGAAGATACTGCAGCGAGGAAAATGTGAGTGGCTATAAAACGCGAGCACGATATTTCCGAGGCCGTAAAGTGGCCCGTATATGTGTACACCCCTGAGGAACGATTTATGCGTCGCGAGCTATGCGCAAGAAACGCTTGGGCTCCGACCTTGCAGCGCTTGCTGCAAGTGCAAAGATTGCGCGCGACTCGAGGGCGCAACGGGGACAGATAATCACTGCCGAGTGGCTGGCTAGAAGACGAGGAAGCGGGTACCTTGTCTCTCTCAATCTAGAACGCCTTGTCGTCGATAAGAAGCAAAAGATAACTGCTACTGTGCAATGAGAACAAAAATTCACCGATGCACCGCACGCAGAAAGGAGACAGGCGGCTGAATGCGCAAAATACGAATGGGGTACTTTGTCGCAGCCTCTATTAACGAGCCATAAGTAGAGGGCGACCGCTGGTGAATAAAAATCCTGTAGGCCCATATGTGTGTGTGTGTGTGTCCCAAAAATATCGATGGCGGAAGAACGTCAAGTCGCTCGCTTACAGATGCTTCCGTACACGTCAAAGAAACCGGCCATGTGCTCATCACAAATCCGCAGCCTCCGATTACGGCACCTTTCGATGAAAATATCAAAACCTTGGGACGTAAGAACGCCGCATTTGAATATAGGTATTCGATTGACAAAGCAACGTTATACCTATAGCGTCAGGCAAGTCTGACACACGCGGCGAAAACATGCGCCCGCACGAGCGCTTGAACTCGCCACTCCGTGATGCCGCGCGTCGTCGTGTTACCCTTGCCGGTCATGAATGAAGGAAAGAATATTACTTTTAAGGGCTCGGTTCTCAGTTAAACACAATATTAATGAGAACTAACAGAGAATAATGCCAAAGAAAGTATATGGGGATGTTATTCGTTGTAATTAGGATAAAGTGTGAAGAAAGTAAAGTGGGCGAAAAGATAACTTGCCGCCGGCAGGGACCGAACTTGCGACCTTCGAATAACGCGTGCGATGCTCTACCACTAGGCTACGGCAGCGGTCATCCTCCTGTCCACTTTATGGGGTCTATATGTGCGTTTAAACCTAGGAGTGTTAGTCAGCGCCAGCCGCAGCCATGGCGGCGAGTGTGGAACACTCTTTTTCTACCTGTTGGCGTCACGCTGGTCATGAATCGTCACGAGTCATGCGATTCTTGCCGACCGCTGCCCACTCGCCGCACGTGGAAAAGGCAAGTGTAACTGCTCTCTTTAAAGGGACACTAAAGAGCAAAACGATTTTTCTCATATTAGTAAAGTACTCTTTCACGATGCTAAAAACACCACGCCTTCTGCGAGAAGACGCTTAGTAAGCGAGAAAACGCGCAAAAACAAGATGTGGGTGGCGACGCCACCTAGAAGTTTCCGCACCATTCTCCGTGACGTCACATGTTTTGACGGCACCTACTAGGCACTACGTTGTTCCTAATCGGTAAAAAATGAAGTAGATTGTCCTCTGAGGGGGCCATAGACTTAACATACCAAGATTGGGTTAATTTTGTTGAGCCACTGGCGCTAAAATACGATAAATACACTTTGAAATCCGTGACGTCACCAAGGGAGATCTAGGCGCGAAATTTTAAAATGAGAATTTGAACTTGGTTTTCTCCTCTATTAATATACCTATGTTGGCGAAATTAACGACATTAGAGTTCTCAGAGCACAATTTATCGATCTAAACCTATTCATTGTTTCTCTTTAGTGTCCCTTTAATGGAATGTCTTCCGATGGAAAGTTCTGCGCGGCTGTTTTCACTTTAAAGGGGCCCTGTAACATTCCTTCAGCATGGTCAGAAAACACTGCCGATCGGTAGTCCAGGCTCTTGAGAACATGTGAGCCAAACGTTACAGCGCAGCACGCGGCCTGGAATTTACAATTAATTATCAAAGTCAGCTAGAAATCGCTCGCTCTTCTCTCGACAAGTGATGCCGTAAACCCAAATAACCGCGCCATAAACACAAACTCCACGGCCATTGGATGATTTGAACACTGACCTCCACTAGAAAAACCCTTAGTGGAGATCAGTGGATTTGAGCATCGGGAGCTGCATCGTTACCGCGACCGCCGCGGGGTGCCGCGACTTGCCCGCTCGCGATCATACTGAAAGCTGCACGTTCGGAAAAAAAAAAGTGCTTAAGGTCAAGACGCGCGCTGACGAACGGACGTAGCTTCTTTCCCCCTTGTCACCCCCTTAAGCGTAGCTTTAGGAGCGCTCGCTGGAACGAAAGGACAGAGAAGGCTCTTAATGCGTGCGACAAATCTCTAACTCCACTCGTACTTAACGGATTCTAGATTTTTGCGGCAGTCGATTCGTGAGGCAATAAACTCCTTTAATGAAGCCATCCTGTCATTACTTGGAAAAGTGTTGCAGGAGCCTTTTAACCGCCAGTCGTTCCCTGCGTCAACCTCACCTCTCTCTCCTAACTCCACGGCAGCGCCGCCCGCACTAGTCGGAACGGCCGGCACATGACGGCTGAAGCAGCTATAGGACGATAGAAAAGACTCCGTGTCGTAGGACGCCTGACCGGAGATTATTTCACAACCCGCGCACCCTCCACACATCATCACGAACAGCGAGTGTTCCGCTCGTGCACCTTGCGCAGCCGATCATCAGCTCGTATAGAGGGAAATGGACACGCTCGCTATGGTCGCCGCATTGCTGTCAGGCACCCATTTTCTCTTTTGCGTCCACAGATGGTTATCGATATGCGGTGCCTCAAGTTCGTGTGTCCATCAACACCCCTAAAAAGCAACTGCGGGTATAGGTTCCCGATCAATGATAGTCCATAATGGCCTACAGTAGTATACCGCATGTGGCTACGGCAGGGCAAACACAACAACACCCCTTCCAGGCGAAAGCTACCAAGATAGGCTTATGTGGATTTGCATCTCAAGAGGCACGACAGTCGCCCAATTCCTTTAGCTGCACCTACGCAAGCGAATCGTCTCTCGTTCCTTGGATGTAGTACAAGCTGCTCAGCTGCGCGACGTCCAAACGTTGCAATTTGTTTTTTTTTTCTTTTGTACTTATAAGACTGCAATCTTTGTTTTTCGTTTTGTATTGATAACGCTGCACCATGATGTAATATATGGCACTAATGTACTTGCCGCGCCCTTGCATTTTATTCAGCGGACAGTGCCGATTCCACGATCGGCACTCCCAAGGACTGCAAGCTCGAAATTTAACAGCGCATGCTTCATTCTCCCGCGGCTGCAAAGAAGGCTTAGCTAAGCTCGCGGCGGCGCGCCGGTCCGGTCTCAGCAGCACCGAAACCAGGACCATTCTTGTCGTCGTAAACCAACTGGCCGCGCTCTCCGGCGCCCCTAGTTAAGCGCGCGGGTCGTGTCCCGACGTGAACCACGAATCAGATACAGCGGTAATAGAACAGACCATCTTTGCATGTATGCGCGGTGGCGGCGCATAAATGGTCCTCGCGTAAAGAGGGACAGACGGAGTGGGCACTACTATTCCATCCAGCTCGGCAGGCGCGGAGACCCTTCTCGGTCCAAATGTATTCACCGCGGAGCTTTTTCTTGGTTTACGCTAGTTTCTTTTTTTTTTCTTCCTCTTGTTTTGCGCGCACTCTCCCGCCGCACGACGGCCAGGCGCTGAGCTAGGTCTCTGCGAACGCGGCTCTCGTTATCTCGCGGCTCGTAAATAATCCGCGTAATAGGACGAGGCAAACTCCATTCTTATCGAACGCTGACCTCTCCGCCGATGGCCGAGCGCACGAATAGGGAACGCAGGAGAAGAAGGCGTGCAGCAGCTCCATTTTTAAAAGGCCACTCGTTAACAACGCTTGCCCCCCCCCCCCCCCCACTCCGCCCCCCCCCCCCCCCCCCCCCCACGCTCCCCGCCCTTTCCTCTTCCTCTTCCTTGCTAGTCCAGTGAGACGAAAGAAGAAAAATCATCTACTAGCCCGGACGAAAAACACAAAACAAGAACAGAAAATGAGCAATAGCGGCCAGGAGGAGGGAGCTTTCATCATCCTCAGCGGCAGGTCTTCTCTCTCCACACGACAGGAGACTCGTAATAACAATGTCGACGCATTCCCGCTTCCCCCTCTCTCCTCTCCGTAAGAGAGCGTGCATCCTCGCCGCTGGTTCGACCCTCCCTACTCGGTGCCCCCAGTCGATGAGCCTGCAGAAGAGAACTGGCTGGCCAGGGCCGTCACCACATCTGGCTGGCAGTTCGCGATTTGAGGTTTCTAGATGAGCATAATTGCTTTTCTTCCTTCGTCAGCCCTCGAAGACATCAGCACCTTTCTCTCTCTCTCTCCCTCTGGCTGCTATTCCTCCCACACCACGCTGAACACGCACGTTTCCTTTTACTAATGAACATGCACGCACTAAGCTACACGACCACGCCCGCAACAATTCTTGTTACACTACAAAGTGATCCAGATTATTTTTCTCGAGAAGCCAGGTGACGTTACGACTGAGGCATCCGTCACTGGCGAACGTGTGATCAGGTATGAAGTGCTTCCACAATATGCACTTGAAATGGTGTGACGTTGCCCATCCTTCACCAGACAATGCAAGTGACAAAGCGCCGATGGCGATATGCATGCGCAGGCGGGTCGCAGCCTCCGTAGCGGCAGTGCATTTGTCGGCGCCGACGAATGCAGGTCGTGCAGCGAATAGGCAGCCCCCGCGTAACCTATATACCTATAAGATCGACTACGCTCTGAAACACCTGCACGACACAACACCTGACATGTCACAGGAACACTCTTTAGTAGGTGCCTCCGAAATTTATCGCAACAAACAATTTAGGTTCATTCAACAGCCACACCCAACTTTATTACGGCAAGAGTAGACGAGGTACTGGTTTAATTAGCTTTAACCTTCGGCAGCAGTGAAAGAGTAAAGCGCCTCTATACAAATCAAATTTAGACTATTTTATTTATCACCAGCATAAGCTTGAAAAAAACAGCCGACACAGAAACCAAAACTACGCGCTTTTCCTGCGGCCGCGCCCCGCCACGGTGGTCTAGTGGTTATGGCGCTCGGCTGCTGACCCGAAGGTCGCGGGATCGAATCCCGGCCGCGGCGGCTGCATTTTCGATGGAGGCGAAAATGTTTGAGGCCCGTGTACTTAGATTTAGGTGCACGTTAAAGAACCCCAGGTGGTCAAAATTTCCGGAGCCCTCCACTACGGCGTCTCTCATAATCATATGGTGGTTTTGGGACGTTAAACCCCAGATATTATTATTAATTTCCTGCGGCCGCAGAGATCGGGAGGTTGCGGGCAACGCTGTGCTACGGGCGCTAACGCGACGCCAGCGTGAGAACGAGCGAGCGAGACACGACGACAGAGTCGCACAACACAGAGAAGACCGAGTTTTGTAAGGCACCGTACATACTGCCTTTCGTGTACAGATGCCTATCGCGACGTGCATCACATCTCGGGCGGCGGCAATTTAAACAGCCGAAGGAGAAAAATAAGAAAGAATACCCTCTCGATGCAGCGAGTGGAATGAACAAACGGAGCGAGAACAGGCAAGAAGGAACAGATAAAAATGGCGGGACTAATTTTTGTAGCTGCTGCGTAAGTGCAAAAACAGAAAGAAAGAGGAGAGGCTGGGGGAGCAACAAATAACAGGCACAGCTACTGCTTCACGTAAGAAATAAAAACTAGCTCAGCGCCCTGGAAAGGGCACGCACAGCACTAAGGGCACAGCGCCGATCAAGAGAGAGAGAAAGCCGCACCTCCGGGGAAGGAAGACAGAAAGAAAGCGTACGGCACGGAGGGACGATAGCAAGAAGAAACACGAAACGAGCTGTGCTCTCGCAGAGGACACAGCGCATAGAGCTACGAGGGCCAGTAGACTCCGACGTCGTAAAACGCGACAGATCGTGAAAGCTGCGATATCGCTCGAGATACACGCGCACCCATCACTCCCGGCTGCATTCGAAAAGCCGGGGGTAGGACGGCCAACCAACCGGGATGGAAAGGGGGGGGGGGGGGTACTCGCAACGTGTGCGTGTGTGTGTATGTAGCGCGAGTATACTAAGCACGAATGCGAGGGAAAGGAAGGACATCGAAAGTGAACAGCAGTCCATCAGAGTCGAGTCATAAAAGCGCACGAAAACTAGCAGAGAAAAAAAAGGCGCGCAGCCGACAGGGAGAGAGAAACTTCGGTCGAGTAAAGAAGAGTAGGGAAAAGAAAAGCGAGGGGGGGGGGGGGCAACAGAAGTATATGACATTTAGAGCTCGGCGGATTTTTATCCGACTTGAGATCGGACGCACGCGCACAGTGCGTGCGTGCGTCTGCATGCGCGCGCGCCTACTCGATGCACGTGGGCTCGCGAAACGGCGACGGAATCGAAGCGAATCAAAACAAGAACGGCGCCCGGGCTTTGAAACAATCGAATCGATTTGCGAGCGAGCGCGGGAAAGAAACACACGAGCTAATCGAGCGTCATGGCCAGTCCTCACATCGCTTGCCGCCGCTGCTCTTAACGCTTTTCTTTCTCTTGTTTCCTCCCTTCTTTTCGGGGCTGTTCGCTGTGGGAGGGCCCGCAGGCAGCGTGCGCGCTTCGGCATCCACGCCGCGTGGCACACTCACTGCTGCTACTGTTGTTGTAGCTCTGCGCGAATACGGTCTCGCGGAGCTTACAACGAACTACCGAGTCTCAGCGGTGCTGAAGCTCGATGCTGTTCGTGGAAAGCAAACATACACCTAGACGAGTGTGCATGAAAAACACCCCCGCCCGTGTGTTCCCCAGCCTAATGATTTCCTACAAGATCGGGGACAAAATTGCACTTTTTGATGAGTCCTTTGATGGAAAATGAAATGAACCATTGTCAAGATATCATTTGCGTGGATTCACGGTCCGTGAGTCTACCACGAACAGCGACGGTGGTAGCGAAGCACACCCTCGCTCACTCAACTTCTCAGACGTTTTGTACACGAGCAGCAGCTATCATTAACAATCTCCGAGAGAAATGAGCTTTTAATAAAGCGACGCCTGTTTGGGCACTTCCCCCTATCTTTGCGCGGGCGGCTGCCTCGTCGCGTAAACTGGGCCAATCCCGATACTATACATACACAGTACTGTCTTAGAGTCTCAGAGGAAGGGTTTCCATGTTGTTTGAAAGTCAAATAAGGCACAAGTTCAGGGGAATATGGAAGCTAGAAGAGATGAAAAATTCTTGAACACGGGGTGTCGATGGAGCCGACGTTTCGACAAGCGGTCTTGTCTTCTTCAAGGCTGCAGCCGCCTTGAAGAAAACAAGACCGCTTGTCATAAACGTTGGCTCCAGGGACACCTTGTGTTCAAGAATTTTTCAGCTTTTCATGTTTCCAACACGAGAAGGGTCTGATGTCAAACGAAGCGTTACAGCACTCGCACATAATCACCAACTTTCCCAGCACCGTATCTCTACCGCTGCGACTATCATCACACGACCGCCCATGTACCGAACACCCCCCCCCCCTTTTATTTTTTTAGAATAAGTCGCAAAGTTAAAGAGCTAACTCACATACCGTATACGATACCGTAACGAGATTTTGAACTTAAAGCGCACGCGATGAACCTTAGGATGCTGCAAACTAATTCTTATCCGAATCTCGCTTTCATGAACTGTCTATTTCCAAGTGACCTCAGCTCGCAATGCCCTCGCTGCGGGGAAACGTGCGATTTAGAGCACATGCTTTGGCGGTGCCCTTCGTTACGTGGGGATAAGGACCTCACAGAGCAGAAATGGAGCTCGGCCCTCAAGAGCTCGGAATATCAGCATCAACTTTGGGCTGTCCAGAGAGCCTGCGATGCGGCGGTTAGGCTAGGTCTAACTGTCCCCACGTGGGAGCGGCCCGCGGTGTCACCCTAAGGGGTGGCACTTCTCCGGATCTTTAAATAAAGTTCTCCATACCGTACCGTAGCGCTGCTACTGCCGCTAGCTTCACTGTACGCCCTTCGTGACAAAATGAAAGCCAACTTCTTGCGCAAAGGTGAGCGTTACGTATATGGCATACATATGGGAGGAGTGAAAACATCACTTTTACAAGGTTTGTTTAGCTCAACTACACGAACAGGTAATAGACGAGACATTTCTTTAGAAAAAAAAAAAAAACGTCGTGTAAAGAAACTCAAACAAACTGCATGGGTTCATCTCATTTAAATGTATTCAAGTGCTCATGAATGCGAAGATAGAACAGCCACAAAGCGCCGTTGCAAAACCACCCACTAAAGGACACCTTACCTTGTGTATACTTAGCCTGAGCGCGTAAAATGATTAAATAGATAGAAATACAGACAAATATGAATTGAAGTGCGTTAAAAAATTACCCTTGCACAATAACCCCTTCCACCTAGCGAAAACGCTTGGTGAGCAAGAAGAGGTACAATAACTGAAGGCGATTTGCAGAGGAAGTGCGTTTAAGCTTCCTAATAAGATTGGCTTGACATTATAAATTTTTATTGTGCCTGGCCGGTACCAGGTAATTTTTTTGTTTTGTAGGTAAAAGGGGACTATATTGAATTGCAAACGAATAAGAAAGCAAACGTAACAGGTATGGGCGGGGCCCGAATGCACGCCCAAACACGAAAACTAATGCACTGCAATCCGTGACCAACCATCGACTTACCAGGCGCCTAAGTTTTGGCGGGAAATTCAAATGACTGGAACTTTCATATGATACCGTAATTCAACCAGATAACCTACTAACGCGAAAATAACAAAAAAGGGCGCTTTCAAAGCTTACGATATCACTCTGAAATCGTTCAACTTGGTGACTGTCAGGGATTGCCTGCAGCCATGATCATGTTGCGCAGGTAGGGCGCGGGAACGCGCGCGCCAGTGCGCGATGTACTACGTCTTTAGGCAATACACCTCAGCTACCGATGGAACGAATCACAGCACGGAGCCAGCGCGCACATATGCTTCGTTCCGCACCGGTTATGCGAGCACACTCCGAGAGCAATAACGAGCTCAAGTACAATTATAAGCAACGTGCCCTACCACCGCCGGCGCTTTTTCGTGTTCCCTCCCCCACCGAGAAACATTTTATCTAAACGCCTTAAAAGCTTCTTAAGTGCCCCGATAACGCGCTTCGATTTAAAGCACTTAAAACGCAGCAATAAAAGCAAAACAAGACTGAACGGCGATTGATGTCTCATTGCGGTCACCTTGAGACGGAAATCTGCGAAAGGAACAAGAGACTCCATCCAATGGACGTCGCGCGGCGCGCTCAGATTAATCAACGGCTTCTCGGCCTTAATTAAAGCCGCTTTATGCGACACAGGCCCACGATCGAGCAGGACGGAAAAAAAAGTTGATTACTTGCTTTATTAGCCTCAGCGCACTGACGCGCCCGTTTGCGCACAAGTATGTGTCGTCTTAAGTTCCACTTGATCCAGTCGCACTGAGTAAAAGAATAAAGGAAGGAGAGGGGAGAGAGAGAAATGAAAAACAAGATTTGGCGCGAAACGACAGGTGCGTACTATAGCATAAGCAAGAAGAAGCAAGCGTAAAATAATTACTACGCGACCAGTCGCCGTGGCCCCGAAAGACAAGGCTCTAAAGATTCATTACACTTAAGTGGCCGCGCGCGATCAGATCCGCCAGCGCCTCCGGCGACCTTTTGTGAGAGCGCCAGACAGCGGCGCTCGGATGTAGCCCACCACCGTATATAGTTCGATCGTTCTGTTTCAAGCCGCTGCTAGAGTAGATATCGGCTACGTAAAAGTCTTGCTATTCTGTGTGTGCGCTTGCGTGTGTGTTCTCATTCGTGATCAATTCATGCCTCTATGTATGTTGCTGTGATGTGTACTTACCATGGTAATTACATGAAGTAATTAGCGGACATTAGTTATGTACGAGGACAATGCCACGTTTCTTTTTATCCTTTAGGTACTTTTGTAATAGAATCATCTTGATATGACAACGCAAACTCACATATAAACAAAAAAAGGCGTAAACCTCTCATTGGCTAAATGTAGTAGAATTAATACGGTTAGTGAGTTGCTAGCGCGATTACTAACAACTTAGTAATGGACTAGCCATTCGAGCTAATACTATTCACTCACTAACTAGGTAGCAAGTTCCACTAACCTGCATTTTACTACCTTCACTTACTAAAAGGCTAGTGTATTTTGTGACAAGTAAACGGTTAGTATTTAGTTAGTGAATATGACGACCTTTTTTTTCTAAGAGTAACTATCGCTGAGTTTAGAAAGGCGCCACAAGGCGTGCCCGCGGAAAAGCGACTGGAGGGGACGGCACAACCACCAATTTGATCGAGGAGGGAGGAGATTTTATATCTAAGAAGCTTGCGACGCTACACATTATGTCTTAAAACTTCAAATGTATCAGCGAGTCGGAAAAACACCAATATTTTACTAATGCACAGAAAGGGAGACGTGAAATACTTGAAGAGCGACAGACCGATCTGCCTTCGTTCAGTATTGCGCAAAATATTCACGAATATACCTCGAATAGAAGAGCCACACTGACTTTAAACAATCTAGAGAGCAAGCTGGCTTCAGGAAAGGGTACTCTACTATCGATCACCCTCATATGATTAATAGGATAATTTAAAAATGAAAAAAAAAGTCCTATGGCACTCGTAGATAACGAAAAGGCATTCGCCTCGGTGGAGATACTAGAGGTCCTGGAGGCATTGGGGGGGGCAAGGAGTACCTGAAACATAGGTGAATACCGTAGCCATATATACAGAGATTCCACAACTCAAGAAAAGCAGGAAAACCGCGATCGAGCAAAGGGTCCGACAAGGAGTCATTCACTGCATGTTTAGTGGTGGTATTTAAACGATTGGAGTGGGAACAGATAGCAAAAAAACTAACGGTGAACCTCTTAGCAATTTAAGGTTTGGACACGACATCGTACTCTTCAGCAATGACGGCAAGGAATTGGGGAACAAAAAAAAAAAAAAACTGATTGAAGACCAACATTGAGAAGGCGTCAAAGTAGGGCTGAAGATGAGTATGTAAAAAACAAAGATAATGCTAGGCGGTCCGGCGAGAGAGCGAGTTCGTGACAGACAACCGGACCCTAGAACCAGAATATTATGTATATCTGGGCCCTATACTAATGTAACCAAAATTCACCGAAGAATAAGGATGGGCTGGTGCCTATACCGTCGGCATTCTGAACTCATGACCGGCAACTTACCACCGTCAGTGAAACGAAAAGTGTACAACCATTGTATTTTGCCAGTTCTAACATGTGGGGCAGAAATATGGAAAACAAAAAAGAAACTCGAGAATTGAAGAACTACACAGCTTGCGACGGAAGAAAAATTATAGGCGTAACTCTAAGAGACAGGAAGGCAGCAAAGTGGATCGGAGAACAAACAGGGTTAGCCAATATTCTAGCAGATATAAAGAGGAGGGAAAAAAATGTACTTAGGCAGGTCACCTCATGATGACAGATAACCGACGGTCAACTGCAGCGTCGGAATGGACACCAAGCAATGGGAAGGGCGGCCTACGAAGGCAAAGAGTTCGGTCGCAGTTTCGGTTTCAGGGAGCGCCGAGAGAGGCGGGACCCAGCGTGGTTTGTTTGTAAACGCGGCATCGCGTGCATGTGAACACGTTGACAACTGCGGGACAGAACGCATGCCGGGTGCATGGCAGCCAACACAGACGCATGACGTAGAGGTGGTGGCTGGTTGTTTAGATTCAAAGCAAGTTGATATCGATGTAGCTATAGGTGCTCCATTTCGCGTGCGAGTGAGGCGGCACAAACGCTCAAATTGATTTGAAATATGTTCGAAGCTGTATTAGCTGTTCACCTTTTGTAGATGATGTATGTGTGTCCGCACAAATCTATCTCGCAACTTATTTCGCCTTCGAAATTTTGTGTCAGTACTCCTCCTCGCGAGACACTATTTAAATTATTGACTTACGCTACCATTTGCGTTCAGGCTGGATATTTTTACTCAAGAGCATTAATATACCTTTTGTTATAGCCCCCCCCTCCCCTTTCTCCTCCGTCCTGAAGTTCTCTGCACCTCACCTAGCGCTGCAGTAGCACGGGGATCGGCCTAACTGACTTTTGGTACCATTAGTGTTCAGCCGCCGACGCCGGAGTATTTTACTCATGAGCCACACAAGCCTTGCGCCTTAAATAGGTACTGACGAGAAAATTTTCAGTTGTTTTTTTTTTTTTTTTTGCGTCAAATGAAAGGTCAAGCCCTCAAGAGCCTAGAAAAGGTAGTGCGAAGCGCGAGTGCACCCTGGAAATGTAATTACAGTATGTTTTTAAAAGCTAGTTTCGGTTCCTACTGTGCCCTGACGTCACAACACGGCATGAGCTTCTCGTCACGTGCTCGAAAAATATATAGTGACGTTTACACGGCCGCTCCGCACCATGGTGTCGCACAAGCGGCCATTTTGAATGTTTTCGTGACGCACAAGCAGCCATCTTGGAAGCTTTCGCACCTAACGTCATCACAACTAGACAGACTGCTGCGTGAAGTCACCAGAATTGGTACTGTAGCCTGACGTCAAGCTAGTGTCGATGTCGGTAGGTGCGCCATGGAAAAATTGACTAAAATACCTTATCAGCATTTGCTGAGCTTTACCGTTAGACGTTCTTAAACTGCGCGAAATGACCAGGACACAAGCAAGAAAACGCAGAACAACTTGCTTGTGTCCTGGTAATTTCGCGCAGTTTAAGAACGTCGAACAGCAATGAACCAACTAGTCCACTAGAACGTATTGCTAAGCTTTACACTCGCTCAGAGCCGTCTATGCATACAGGCGAAAGCACAGACGGCAACCCAATTTTCGCTGGTGAACATACCCACATGAAGGATAGCACCGCATTGTTCGGGTACCACATTTCAATTAGTTCATCTCAAAAAGCGTGTAAAGACATAAATGGAACTCTTTCCGGGGAGCTCGCGTGTGCACAGCCACGGATGCTTTAAACGCGGACACAAAAATCGCACTGGCAAGGCGCTTGCGGCTCGGCCGCTGTTACAGTCGCCGCTGCGATTCATCCAGGCGTACAGCGTGCAGTACGACGGCTGCTTCACGACGCAGATCAAGACGTCGCCGTCGGACACGACGACCTTCCCCCGCCGACGGCGGCAGAGAAACAGAGTTGTTCCAGCCACCCTGGTGTCGACGGCCGGGCGGTCCCATTTATGCGCCCCAGTGGGGGGAAACCCGCTTGGCGGTGAAGCAGAGGGGGCAGCGCACGGATGAAACTGCGCCCGAGCGCGAGCGGCCCTCCTCCCATCCTCCTCGAGATCAACGCCTGTGCTCCCACAACGGGGCTAACCTCGGCAGCTACAATGGGGCTTTCCCGGCCGTCCGTCCAGCCTAGTCCAGCCAGCCGGCCGACCGGCCCGCACGCATTTCCCAAGCATCAAAATATAATTCGCGCAGGGAACGGGAGGGGGGGGTGGGGCGAGACAGCCGAGGGTCTCCCCGTCCGCCAAGCGTGGGGCGAGGAGGCGCGCCCAAATGGAGCCCGCGGAGACGAAGAATACGCGGCGCGGCCCCCTTTCCTCATATTTGCCGCCCCTCTTCCGATGGCCGCACGCAGCCAACGCCGCTGCAGCTTTGTTTGCTCTTTGCGCACGCAACTCGGATGCATGTGTGCGTGCACGCGGATGTTTTAGTGCGAGTCCCAAGGAAGGCCACGTGGTCGCTCAGTGCACGCCCTTACGTAAGCATGGTCGAACCCTCGCACCGACGCTGTCGAACGTACTTGAACAAAGAGATCACCACATCATCAACGGCTCCTCAGAGCTGACCAAACCGAAACGCCCAAGTAGCTGTCTCTAGGCACGCCGCGTGGCACAAACTAATACTTGCTGCGTTTCATTTCGTCCTACTTTTATCGGCTAGCAGATAAAGCAGGCTATCACAATGAATGATCAAGGCGTGTCGAGAGAACCAGTTCACTAGAACCGAACATCCTTTATAGCTGCTACGGAAAACGAGCTCCCTAAAAGCGTAGCGCCACGCATGTCCGGAGTTTAGATAACTAACCTTCACTAACTCATAAAACAGGGTTAGTTAAACATGTTGAATATGGATAACGCAAAGGGAACAGACGATAACAGACATTTCTCGGCGTCTCTCATTCTCTTGAGAACATGAATCTGGTCATAAACGTATACAACTTTATAAATTACTCCTGCAATTCAATTAAAAAATAGCTCTTTCACGTTGACAAGTTCGCACATTCTTACATCGTACATTCTACTGAAGCCAGGAGGATTACTACATCGACTGACAAGAAAAAACTCGCAGGTTCCCTTATGCATTCGCCTAAGACGACTCGAAGGCGAAAGCCAACTCTTGTTTTCTTCTCAGTCGATGCACTGATCCTCCCCCGCACCCCTCCGAAAGCTCTCTGCATCTAACATAGTTTTGCAGTGCCTCCAGGAATCGGAGGCATTGCAAGCTTTTTGCACCTTAACTGGTTCTGCACTGCCTCCGTGACCGGCCCACCTCTGACGAAGCGACGACGGCATGTGACGACGTCATCGTATGACGTCACAAAACTTTGCGATGTGTGAAGTCATCACGTGATGATTTTTTGCATCACTCGTGTTGACGCCGACGGTCAATTTTCGCGTGTTACGAGGCATCTCCCGCCTTCGAGTCGTCTTCGGCGAATGTATAGGGACCCTGCGAGTTTTTAATCATCTGTGTTGCTTACCTCAACGAATTTCCTCGGGGAAAAAAAATTAAAGGGCCGTCGTGTGGTATAAAAACTCACCTTGCTAAAGGCGCTTATTTTATGGCGTTACACCGCCTACAACTTTTCGGTTGCTTAGTGGTCAGCGAACTGCAGGGAAATACAGTGACGACCAGAACACACAGCTTTGGCACCATGCCGCATGTATAAATTCAAGGCCAAGCATATCCCCTCCGTTATGTTTTGAAAACGTGACCACTATACAGCATTTGGCGTCACCTCGACGTCGGTGCCTTGGACGGGGTCCACTATATACAGGCTAAACTGCTGATTAGTGTTCAACTACATTTCTGCTACTTCACAGGGGAAATGTGTCCTACAGTGATGCCTAATGAAGACTTCACTATATACGAGAATATATTTCACTGAAATTCGTGCTAAACATCAGCTGCTATGAGCGCTTAAATACACTCGCACAGACCTGCCAGTCGCAACCTGCAAGTTGTAGGACAAGAATACACGGCGCATTAAGGCAGCGGCGGTGAACACCAGTGGATTGTATCAGTAAATAACTGACAAAGGCTGATGCAGCTTCGACAGTCGATGTGTACCACTATACCGTGTCATATACTGATTCTCGCCTGACACAACCGCCAAAGCAACACGGAGCTTCCTAACATCCACATAGCTACAAAATGGGCGTGACATATCTTCCCAAAAATGATGTACCACCATCCAGTAAAATCACTCTTGAGAGAGAAAGAGAAGCCCGCTTAGTTTTTCCTTCTTTTTTTTTTTTTTATTCTACGCGCTTTACCACTCTGGATCTGCTTCAAGTCAATTATAACGCTCGAGTTGTTGACATGTCCCGAGAGAAATGGCACAAAGCAAGAAGTCATAGAATGGGCCCGTTATACGCTTATCGCAGACTGTGTGTTCACGTAACAAGCGCAGTGAAAGGAGATGCACAGTGTCAAAGCAGCGCACGATAATCTGCACTGAACAAAAATGAGAGATTTCTAAAACAGAAAGAAAAGAAAAGGCGTAATTATGCATTCCAGTCGGGCGCTACCCCAGTGATGCCTATAGTGTGGCAATACTATGTCGGTGAACGACGACCGCGAAAACGCAGAAGCAAACTTCAGATCTTTGATCAACGCAGTTTCGCACGTGTCACTGAATTTGCCTACTGTATATACTAGTTAACACAGCGCAAGTAATCTAAGGCGGACGTTTATTTACACGCTGAGAAATGACCTTGCACAACTGGTGACAACACACTAAAGGAGAGCAAGGAAGAGAAACGAAACGGTTAGGAACAATCTGCAATCTGTGTAAATACACTCTATGTCACCTCTGCCACCGTTTTATGGCACTCTCGCAAATGCCCGTGCGCACGCGAGATCAAGCCCACGTCCTAAAAGGACTTGTTGTTGGGCTAGCTGGTCACTTGTCATTTTGAAGAAAATCGGCACAACTTGGCATTCACTCGAAACACGCTCACATTCACACACGCATCCACTCAGGAACACACCCCACACACAGCGCTCATGTGCGTGAATGCGAGCGTGTTTCGAGTGAATGCCAAGTTGCGCCGATTTTCTTCAAAAAAAAAAAAAAAAAAAGCACACATCGCCAGCTGTACCGCGATCACGAAACAATTCGACGTTTCACGTTTCCATCCAAAGAAAGACGACAAAGAGTTAAAAGAAAAGATGTCTGCGAGCCGAGGCTAAGTGAAGTAAAGCGATACAGGACACCACGAGGCGAGAACAAAGCACAACGCCAACAAAATGGAGCGTTATCCCAAAGTGAAACAAAACCAGTTAACCCATTTCTTTATGCCTTTCTGTTTTCTCTCTCTCTCTCTCTCTCACACACACACACACACACACACACACACACACACACACACACACACACACACACACACACACACACACACACACACACCACACACACACACACACACACACACACACACACACACACACACACACACACACACACACACACACACACACACACACACACACGGGACTTTCAAAGCGAGGCAAACGAGAGAGGGCGAAAGGCAAGAGCAACATCGCAGCTATTCAAGGCACGCAGAGTTCCTGGAAGCAGCAGCGGATTCCGAGGCGGGATTCATTACCGCACCTGTTGTAACGAGCTTGCAAGCTCCTTGTCTTCTATTGACGCAAGGTTGCTACGACGCTCGGATGTATCTATTTCGCAAATGTCTTGGTAACGAAAGGACAAAGAGTAATTGTTTCGCTCGCAATACAGCCACTTCTCTTCCTCTTTTTTCTTTTTTCCTACAGAATCCAGTATAATGTGTCCATAGCTACTGAAACCATGCTGGGAAATAGCAATCATCAACGTACACTGAAATGTATGCAACTTTATTGCTTTGCAGATCAGTGCAAAAACAAGAAGGCTGCACGGCACAGAGTATACCAACTTATACATCCCGCGCATAAGCTCTCTCTCTCTCTCTCTCTCTCTCTCTCTCTGTGTGTGTGTGTGTGTGTGTGTGTGTGTGTGTGTGTGTGTGTGTGTGTGTGTGTGTGTGTGTGCGCGTGCGTGCGTGCGTGCGTGCGTGCGTGCGTGCGTGCGTGCGTGCGCTCGTTCCCTTCATTTTTAGAGGATCAATAGTGAGTAGTACGGTTTGCCCAATTTCTGTGTTGCATAGCAGCGTTAACGGTTCTTGCACACACAGATGCAATGCCCTAGTCATATACAGCTCAGTCGTTAAAAAAGAACGAAATGGCTGCGCGAGAACCACGAGGAAGCCCATCACTGATTCAGATTAACAACTCGTAGCTGACAAATAATAGAGAGAAAGAAAAAAAACACACGACTTTTCCTTCGACGTTACGAGGAAGGTATCGAGCTCCGCGGCCAATTAATACAGGTTTTGATAAAGTCAAATTAGGCCGCGCAGGAGATGCAGCAGCGCCAAAGAAAAGCAAACACTGAACGTCAATGCAAGTTCGATGCAGCCGATGAACCATTCGTGAACATTACCGGTAACTCATTGGAGTGATTCTCTAGGGAGAATCTCCAGAACCCAGCCGCGCTTTTGTAATCAATGGAACACATTACACGGTGGTCGCTACAGGCTACACTAGTAGAGGAGACGGGAATCTTTATTTCTGGATGCGGTGTATTTGATGTTATACCGCGAATCCCTAATTATACCTAACAAACCATCGGTGCAGATAATTAGCGATAGAGAGAGAGAGAGTGTGTGCGTCGCTTCTTTTTTCTTTTTCTTTTTTTTTCTTTTTTTTGCGTAGTTAAACTTCTGCTTTGACGGTGATATATCAAGACAGTAAGAAAAAGAAAAAGAAACGTGAGCAAATGTAACGGTTGTCAGCCTCAACAGAAATAACACCCGCCCGGGCATGAAGCTCAATGGCTGCCGCGTCCTCCTGATGGGAACAAAGTCCCGGCATTCGATTCCTGGCCACTGCAGGGCGCTGTGTATATGGCGATGGAAGTGCATAAAAGCGCTCGAGCACTTGTTTGTATGTACTACACCCAGCAATCCATGACGATCCAGAGGCCTCCTATTCGCTGTCCCCCAAAGCCCGTTGTGAAGCTATTGTAGACTTGAAAGCTAATCAAACCCCGTCATTTATATATTTTATATAAATTAATTTATATAAAATTTGCCTCTGCATGCTTCGTATATGGGAGGCAGTGCGTTGATTGCAACATAACAAGACGGCTCCTCGCGAGCGCGGAACGCTGCGACACCTGCTTTTAGCAATGTGCCTCTGGTGTCGCATGAGCGTTTGGACGATGATGACGATAACAAAACGCGTGCTCTCGTGCACCACGGCTCAGTCATTCGGCCGAATGCATGTCGAAATGAAACGCGAGCAAAGCTTCCTTATCATAACAATTCCGACCATGCCAGCTCGCGGGCAGCCCGTTTGCACCACTTAGACTTATTGCCTCGTTTGTTTCACGACGACGCCGGCTGGCGAATTAATGTGCGCGCTCTTTATTCACCCAGCATAAGGCCAACGAGCAATCATGCGTCAAATGAATGAGCTATCAATTATTTTGACCTGGCGCTAGATCGTAAATTAATTTCGCAACATGCAGCCATTTTGCAGAATTATTTAGCAAGCACATGTTAACACGAAGCACGCCATGGTGATAACATCAATCTCGGAGCACATGCCTGCAAGATTATGACAGAACACTCGATAGCACGCAGGATGGCAGCTTTGAAAACCCTTTGTCTTCCCAAGATCGCTTTCTATGGCAGGATGTGGTGATTATTATTATTATTATTATTATTATATTATTATTATTATTATTATTATTATTATTATTATTATTACAGAACACAATCGCAGCGAATAGGAAAGCAGCTACGTAAGTACTGCCACCAGGAAGGGTTCATATAACTTAGCTGAGAACGGATAATCGTCCACAAGTATATCCGAAAAATTATAACAAAATATTTTACAATAACCGGAAGTTTCATTTTGTCGCCTTCGAAAAGAATCGGCGGGCCCTGTGTGGTCGATCACGTTTGGACGCACTACCATGCAGCGAGAAATATAGTGTCACCTGTTCGTATGTTCGTACAAACGAATGGTAGTATCTCTCTGTAAACAGCACTCCGATGCGTACTAACTATATATATATATATATATATATATATATATATATATATATATATATATATATATATATATATATATGGCTGGCCTTGTTTTTTTTTTGTTTTTTTTTTTTTTGTGCAGAAGTACGACGTAACAACGGGAAGGTTCGTCTTAAGGATGAGGAATCGGAACAGTGTGATTCAGGCAGAGTGGCTGTAGCGAGATTTCGTCGGACGAGATTTCGTATCACAACGAATGAACTGGACTACATGCACAAACTAGATCGTTATTTATTTAAATAATTTTGCGTATGGTGAGCTGCTTACTTCTTGGGATAAAAGGTTGAAACACCGCGAATATAATCTCACGTCTGAGATTTGTTCTTGTCATGGACGAATAAATTGAAAATCTCAGGAGCAAAGTGACACCTATGGGCTGAGAGAGAGAAATGCAGGCAGAGTGAAAGCAAGACGAACAAATGCGAAGAGATGGATTGGGAAGGCGCAGAATGGGAACAGTGGCCAATGGTGCGTGTAGTATGGCCAGGTGAGCGGAGGAGGAGAGGAGAGGGGGGGGGGGGGGAGGCGAAGAAAAATAGATGCACGTAGACGTCACTTTCAATCTAGTCTAAATAAAGTGGAGTGCGCGCGTCAGGCCGCCTTCTCTACCTCCTCGCCTTCTGGAGCGCGGGCCCGGCGGCGTCGGGCGGCGACCGCAGCTGCTGCAACTCGCGACGCTGTTGCGAGCAGCAGCCGCCGCCGCTGCACGTGAACCCGCGCGGTCGAGCGCAGATGTTGCTCCGTGCAACTCGTACGCGGCTCCTGTGTCGCACGCAGTCTGAAGGGGCGCGCGACGTTACCGTGCGTCTCACGACGACGGCAGCCGAAACCACCCGGGACCGCCCCTTCCCGTCATCTTGTAGCGCTCTAAACTTTCTTTGCCGAGTCTCTCGGATTACAGTTTCAGGGGTGGAAGCGGGCTTGAGCGTTTTGGAGCAGCTCAGGGAGCAGAAATAATGCTGTTTTGGAGCAGCTTTGGAGCACCAAAATGTGTGTTTTGGAGCAATGCAAGTTAGTTTTGGAGCAGAATTGCAGGGTCAAACATCATTGTTGTTTAATTTTTATTTCCGGTAAACACAACAAATTCCAACGATTTTAGAAAACATTAAATATTGATGAACCAACAGCACTTAAACAAATGATATATATACACACGCCCGCGTACGTGTTATCATTAAAACATCACAGCTGTGATAGAGCAATGACCCAGGAAAACGAGATAAGCGATGTTTTGAATAGCTACACTTGACTAGACTGACAAATGAAAAACGTTCATGGTAATCAACGTTTTTCAGCAGAGGCGTTTTTGCGCCGCGTTTGCCGGGTTGCATTTTCGTCAAAAGCCGGCTTCAAAAAGTTCCTTCGAAATGCGCGGAGGTCAGCGCCGTCTGGAGGCATTGGAAGAAACCAAACAAACACAGCGTCTGCACCCTAAACTCCACTTCTAGGACGAGCGGGCGATGCGCCGCGCGAGGCGTTTTCTTTTCTACTTTTCGAGTAGGAAGACGCGGCGGCGCGATTTTTGAGATAGCGTTCATCAAAATGACGCGCGCGACTCTCCGACCACGCGTCAGTCGCGCATGATGTCCAGCCACTCGGGACGCAACAGCGCGATTTCGCGAAGGCGTTCGTCAAAAAACGCGCGCGTCCCTCCAAACGCGCGTAAATCGCGCCAAAAATTGCGCCGCGCGCTTCCACCTTTTCCCTTCAAGTTCCAAGATTTGTCAATTATTGGTGTCGGTTATATGCACGCAAATATGGCATTTGAGGTGCGATGATACTAGATGTCGCAAGCATAGGCGTGCGCACAGGGGGGCAGGGGGGGGGCGGCCGCCCCCCCTAATCATCTAAGAGGGGGGCGCAAAATCCGACCCGTACATTGACCCTTCTAGTCACCTAAGATGGCGCAAAATCTTCCCCATACATTGACTTAGTAGGGTGGGGGGCGCTGTGATGAACCCTTGCCCCCCCCCCCCTAATGGGGAACCCTGCGCACGCCTATGGTCGCAAGTGCACAATTTGTATCCCGTGGTTCTGTTTTCGTACTACCTCACATTCGTCTTTTCAGTAATAAACCTTCCAAGTGTCTATCTTGTTCTTTTTTGTATATTTCTTCACTCGCCACCTCATGTACCAAGCCACACACAGCCACGGCGGCGAGCGGCATGTCATGTTGCGCTGCGGATGGTCCGAGCTACAGCGTACTTGACCACGAGCCGAGCGCAGGTTCTGACGAGCCAAAATCGAACAACGCGACCGATCGCACTAGCGAGACTAAGCTCGTCGCTGCACGAGCGCGTTTACATGCTGCATTTATAACGTCTAAGGGCTTGTGTGCAATGCAACAAATTTTGCACATAGAAAGGCATGCTCTCGCTAAAAAAAAAATGAGTTTCAGAAATGGTCCAACCGACTTACACAAACCGAAGCCCTGTGAGTGATTTCGCAGTTGGTAGTGGCTTCATTGACCGCAAACGGATAAAACAAATTTTTCATTTTCATGCAGACTTATGAAACAAAATCCATATCTTCATGGCTTCACATCAAATGAAATATTCGCAGTAAATAGAACCTTTTCGACCTGATGAAACGTCAACGCACTTACTTTTATTCATGTTCGCAATCCCAGGCCACGATGACAACAACCGCCTCGTGCGCGCAGCGCGCCAGAAACTCCTCTGCCGCCAGCGTCACAATCGAAATATCGCTGCACAACTCACTTTCTTGTTCGCTAGGTTTTTTGCGCCTTCGACAACGTCGCGAGAGCGCGCCAAGTGATGTGATGATGATATAATGTTATAAGCTCGCTTGGACGCGCCTGACACGGATGACAGCGGCACATGAAGGCACCAAACGTAGCCTCGGTGATCGGTTCCGGCAGCGCACCGGAGCCCATCGCAGAGGCCGTGCACCAAAGACCGCTTGGGAGCAGTTTTGGCGCAATAATGCGTTTTGGAGCAGGATGGCGCAGCAGAAGCGCATTGGCGCAGCGTGGCGCAAATGGCGCAGCACTTCCACCCCTGCAGTTTTCTGTCGTCGCCATTGTGCCGCGAAGTTAAAGTCAGGCAGAACGAACTCGTGTTTCTATGTAGTACACGCGAGAGCATCACTGGACTGAAATTGAAGGTGGACACTAACGTTGGTGTAAACAGCAGCCAGCTAACGTTGCCGACGCTTACCGCCCCTTAGCGAACGTCAGACAGCGACAACAATCATTTACATAAGTGATCCAAATTTAGCCATCACTTAGCTCGCAGTGTGTGTGTTAGTACGGTAGGCCAGGACATCGCTCACCGCTCCTCAAAAATCGAGAGGGGTGGGGGAGGAGGAAGGGGGTTTACCCTAAGCTAAGCTTTTGCAAACAATACTTTCTCCCGAGTTGAAATCCTCAGTAACAGCCATATGAAGATGAGCTGGTCACTGAGTGCTGATGAATATCTCAATAAATCACGGATAAAATATCCACACGATCACCAGCGCCCAACAGGAGCGCTCAAACGTAAACATGTAGGTATAGTATTGTTCAGGTAAAACACCACTTGCTGTAATTCGCCTCAAAACATTTGACTTTTTAAGCTGGTTAAGATTCCAGGGGACGCGCTGCCATCCCCTGGCCCCTTAAAGAGACACCCGTCACTGACCAGGCGCCCGTGGCGCGGTCACAATGTCGACACATGCGCCACAAACACAAGCCTAGCGCGCGGGTCACTCGGGTGTAGTGGCACGCGTGGCTTGCCCGTGGATGGAAGATTCAAAGTCTTCAAAAACGCACAGTGCCGCTCGACTAATAAAACAACCAACACAAATAGCCGCCCTGTCATGTTCCGTAGAATATGCTGTGACAGATATTAAATAAATAAAGTACTCGCGAATGAATTCTTTCGCACAACTTAAACAATCATCACTTTTCAAGTGGGCCGCCCTGGCATGCGCACTGTTACCTTTTCCGCCTCATTCTTTTGCCATGCCGCTGCAGATTGGAACAGCCTGCCAATCGTTCGTTTCAGTTCGTTTACGGAGAGTGTCACTGTGCACTTTTCGCAATAAAAGTGAAATTATAGTGTGTATTATTTAGGTCTATGTATTTGTGCTGACGTATGTAACAACTCAGCCCGTGTATCTTTCTGTATTTTTTTATGGTGTTCAGTTACATGTTATGCAAATTATGTACTTTAGCGCATGTATTTTTTTATTTTTTGTGTTCAGTTATGCATTATGCAAATTATGCACTAATGTATTTTCCCACCCCTTATGTAATACCCCTTTCAAGGGGTCTTTACGGTAATAAAGTGAAGTGAAATCCTTATTCATGCAAAACATTCAGTATGTCGCCGTAAGATGGGAAGAGCGCTTCTACTGAAGGCGAAATGTATAGGGCATGCCGAAGGAGCATTTATATGCCCAACGTCGCAGTGAGCAGCGTGCCCTGGCAAAACTTAGCGAATCGGGGGCTGGTGTTCGTCTGATGCGCAACTTAGTTGAGTGAATGTGCCTGTCCAACACACGATAACGCCAGGACACCTATACGTAGCCCCAGTGCAACAACTGGACGTCTAGTGGTATAGAGGAAATTATGCTGTAAATGTAGCTCCAATGGTTATATATACAGGGTGTTTCAAGAAATGTGTCCAACCTTCCCAAAAAATCAGGAAAATGCGATATTTGATTGCTGCCTTCAGAATTGGTTTTTCTGTGGTGGCAGGAATTTTAAGATGGTTAACGAGATTATTTTGGGACTGTAATTAAAAATTCACATTAATTAACTTTTTAATTAGTGGAGTTAGGTGGTTGTGTCAAATGGGAGAATTGAAGTTCTTCATGCCAGAAACCCAACCCAACTTTGAGATTTCGAAAAAGTGGCATCTAGTAATAATTACGAAGTAATGATATTCAACCAAATTCAATGGCGAAACCTAAACAGAAACATGGAAGAACGCAACTTTCATGTTCTTCTTAGACGTCCAAAATGAGTGAATGACTTTTTCTGTAGCGCTAGGCATCTTAAGATGGCTAGAGACACGACTTCATACAGTAATTAAGAAAGTTAAAATAATGAACTTTTTAATTAGTGGAGTTAGGCGACTGTGTCAAATTGGGTAATTGGAGTTCTTCGTGCCAGAAACCCATCCCAACATTGAGATTTCGAAAAAGCGGCCTCTAGTAATTATTACGAAGTAATGAAGTTCAACCGAATTCGATAGCTTTCGCTGTTGAAAGCCGTTGCATTTCGTTGAATTTCATTACGCCACAACAATTACTAGAGGACACTTTTTAGAAATCCCAAATCTCAGATGGGTTTCTCGCATGAATAACTTCAATTCTCCCATTTGACACAATCACCTAACTCCACTAATTAAAAAAGTTAATGTAACTTTCTTAATTACCGTCCTAAATGGTGTCCTTAACTACCTTAAGATTCCTGCCGCTACAGAAAAAGCAATTCTGAAAACTCCGAGCAAATATCGCATTTTCCTGATTTTTTGAGAAGGTTGGACACATTTTTTGAAACACCCTATATATATATATATATATATATATATATATATATATATATATATATATATATATATATATATATATATATATATATATATATATATCTGTGTGTGTGTGTGTGAACTCAACTCGTTGACATACGGTTTCGACGAAGAACAGCGTGCCCAACGGAACAAGAAAAAATAGAAAAAAAAAAGGGACGACGAGAGGGAAAGCCCTGTGTGTTCTACCTCCTTGTCCAGTTGTCAGCGCTGGTTTACGTCACGCAGCATACTTTTTTGCTTATATACTACCAGCCAAGGTTGGCTAAACATTAATGAAAGGAGTAAAATGGGAATAAAACACTGACGGCACCCTACGCGAACGATGGCACAACGGAAAAACATTCAGAGGATCGTAAAGAAGTTTGCCAAGATAAGCAAGAGGTGCAGCCACGATTTTATTACACATGGGGGGGGGGGGGGGGGGGACGAGACCTCGTCATATTTGTATGTTTGCGTATGTCTACAAATACAAATTGAACCCTCCTCACTCCCCTCTGGCTACGCCTATGAAGATGGGAGTTTTCAGAGTGGTGGCGGGGAGGTTCGCGAAAAAAAAGCTATCGGAAAAGCAGATTAGACGAGGCGTTTGATGGGCGACAGAAAGCGGCGCCAGCACATGCACGCGGAGCTTACCAAGCGGCAGACACGTGACGAGGTCGGTCGATATATGCAAAGCGTGAGCAATGATGGGCGCGTGCCCTTCCGCCTCGCGTTCAGACCCACTCTTTCCACAGTGGCACCTTCGGCTCCCTTGCCGCCGTTATTGCCTTGTCAGCTCCATACCGACCCGCCGCCATCCTGCCTGGACCTCCATCACAAGTCAGTGCAATATGGATTCCGTGACGCGCAAGCACGTATACAGCGCGCAAGACGTGACATTATATGAAAGACTCGTTTTCCACTGAGCTGTATCAATAGCCCGCGTAAATCGACCAAAGGACGCCGATTGTTGATATCGCGTCAGAAACATCGGCTTCCGAGCGTACGAGCGAATGTCATCACACAGGCGCCGCCAAAAGAAAGACGTACAGCGACGCGACGTCCGTAGGGAGCGCCGCGGTTACCACGGGACACGGCCACTTCTCGCGCACAATGAGACGGCCTGCTACGCACAAACGGCCACGTAAGCAACGATTTACACAGCGCGAGAAATATGCGCAACCACGCTCGTGTGTTTGCGAGGAAAATCCCTCAACAATGTCAGAGCATAATATAAGCGAAGTTGTTCGGAGCTGCCAAGGGTGGAAGTTAATCGAATTCGCATCACTTGCCCAGAAGCAGCACGATTGAAGATAAGGAACGGTTTAACCTCGGTCACCATTAGGACAGCTTTTATACACTCCTACGTCTCACACCAAACACATTTTCCTCATCGACTGCCTCTCCCGCCTTCCACATCAATATTACTAATACATCCGCTGCCGGGAACCGAACCTGCAATATCTCGCGCTGAGAAACAGAAACGTGCCTTGGCCGGTGTCTACGCAGTCGTGCACAGCCACGCCGGGCAATCAAGAAGCGGACTTCATTAACGAGTCAATAAGGCCGCCATTAACTCTGTTCGAATGTCCGCCAACGAAAGCATGCAAGCGGGGCGTCAGTACAAAACTTCGGCGAGGCAATTAACGCCCCTGTAGTCATTCTGCTTTCGCTAAACGAGCAGTGCTGCCTCCAATGTCCACACTTCTCAGTGTATACGCCTTGGTGCCGGAGGAAAAGCTGTTCGAGCGGCCGATTTCAACATCACGCGCGCGTGCTCCGCAACCGCGCGCTATATACATTACATGTGGTTTACAAGGCATTCGCGGAGGCCAACCGGTTACGAACGCGAATTAAAGATCCCTACTCGCCACATCAAACAAAGCCAGTTTATTACATCAGTAAAGAGAGGGAGGCGAGTGGCGAAACAGCGTGTATGCTCCACGTACGCTTACACTAATTGAAAATTCAGGATACGCGATAGGTTAAAGCGCACGACAAGGGGGTATACTTGCAAATTTCGCTCACGATGCATCCACCCGACGACATAACGGGCATTTACGTATGCTGCGTCTTCAATGCTTGTTCCATTATTACCAGTACACTATGTACAGAAGAAGGCGCGCAGTGAAGATGTAGTGAAAAAGCAAGCCGCAAGCCAGAAAAAGCGTTGCGTATTTATAAATACGCACGCTATACAAGCCCGCGGTGCACATCCTATCGCGGCTATTCTATAACTTGCACATGCGCACTTACACATACACGCAGAGAGAAAGGGCAACTACGCGCGCGTGGCTTGTTTACTTGTTCATTTTTACAGCTGTATGCCGACAGATCCGCCTCACCACCTGTCGACCGCTGATAACGACGCCATTTTTTTTTTTTTGTTATGTGCCCTGGCAAGAAGTGGTTAAACGTGCTTTGCGTTAGTTCCTCCGTATAGCATGCCGTGCTCCACTTGATTTAACTGCGCTCTTTAGCTGTTGACAAGTCGGAGGTTTGTGTAGATAGGAGTTATATATTTGTTTTTCTTTCGTTCAACGATGTGCGGCGGAAATTGTACATATACGGAAGAGAGAGAGAAGGAATGTAGGAAAGGCAGGCAGGTTAACTAGACTATGCGTCCAGTTTGCTACCCTACACGTGAAGAGGGGGAAGAAACTAAAAACACCCGCCAGCTTAGTGTGCACTTAGTTGAACGAAATTACAACAAAAATGGCATAAACGTCACATGAGCTGTCGTAGCTTTAAAAGAGCCAGCCCGTTTCCCCAACACTCGTTACGCGAACGGACTTGGCAACGACGTACGATCACGGACGCAATTAAGACGGGACGTAGGGCAGCAGGCGCGAAAAGAAACAAAAAATGATATCGCCAATCTCATTTAGTACGGGCACGCTGTGATTGGCAATGGGCATATACACGTGTCGCACAGGCAACATCGTCTCTGCACAGCTTAAATTTTCAGGCGGCACGGGCTTCGAGGTAATTCAGTGCCTGCACCCCACATCGTACGACGTGACACATCACGCTAGGAGCGTCATACTAAGCCATCGCGTATACCGGGACACAACGCACACGCCAGCAATGAGGCTGGCAGAACATATTCAGTAGATCTGAAAGATCTGGCCCAACATCCCGAAATAGATAAATACAGTAAGCGCGTTTCTGCGGCAAAATTGTTCTCACACCTATTCAGATATTCAAACGAAACTTATAGTTTTGATCCTTTACAACATCCGCTTGGTAGCTCAATACGTGAGGTGTCACCCTGCCAAGCTCGAGCGCGTAGGTTCGATTCCCGGCCACGGCGGCCGCGTTTCGATAGGGGCGAAACGCAAAGAACACTCATGTGCATAGATTTAGGTGCACGCTAGAAGAACCCCTGGTAGTGGAAATTAATCCATAGTCCTCCACTACGGCGCGCTTTTGGCACGTAAAATTCCACGAATTGTTATTATCATCCTTTACAACGCCTTCACAATGAGGCAATAATGGACGCCTGCCCGACTACTTACCTGCCGAGAGCCGCTCCTCAATGCCTCTTCCACGCAAATACTGCTGCGTCAATGCATAATAGCAAGGAGTGGCGGGCTAAAATTGACGTTTCTTCCTATGCGTGCGTGACTGGCAAAGACGACGGCGCGTTTGTACACAAAGGTGTAGCCTCTTTCACGAGCATTCGACTCTTTGCAGGGTTGCGTGTTCGCCCCGCGGTGCCTTCAGGGGAACCGTTCACCTGTATTCGTATCGACAAATTAATGCCTTCCGATTCGCAGTTCCCTTCGTCGCGACCATTTGTCAGGCCCGTTAGAGATAAGTCGGCGCCTGTTTTCCCCTTTAATTCCGATAAATGCGACCTGCGGAGGATTATGCATGTTCCCCGAGGGTGCAGACCACTGACCTGCTTAGCAAGCAGCTCAACCGGTTAGTAGCAATCGTCTGAAGCCGTTACTTCTCGGTTCCGGAAGACAACTGGTATTTAAACCACCTCGGTCTAACCGAAGCCAGAACGATATATATATATATATATATATATATATATATATATATATATATATATATATATATATATATATATATATACACACAAAGATACACACACACTTTACAGTTGAGCTTACTGCCGGGGCGCTGCCATGACTGCCCGCCGTACAATACCTACGAAAGCGTAAAACAAACATGACCCCCCCCCCCCGCACACACATATATTATAAGGGTTAGTTACATAAGTAAATTTCACGCCCTTATTTACGCTTTCATTTTTTAGACACATGCAGTTAGGTAAACTACAGCGGTAAGAGATAATGCACCCATTTTTCCAGTGTTTCCTGTCAGTTCGTTTTTCCTTTTTTTTTTCCATTCAATCTATCCAGCCGCCACCTGCACTACCGCACAAGAGTAATGTATACATCCCGGCGTTCGTTACGCGGCCACAGTAACCGCGACCCATTTTGTTCGCACAAGCGTATAATGAGCGCACTTATAAGTATACCGCACGCACATACTACACAACTCAAGCTCCATTCGATGCACACCTGGCGCGCTGTTGCGTCCGCGAAATTTGCTTCACTTACAGCGCCGATCGGAGGCCCTAGCCGGCAGTGACACTCACACGCTCACTATCGTAAGCGTATAAACAGTGTTGGCCATTGGCAATGGGAGCGATGAAACGTGCCGCACGAACAAAAAGAAAAAAAAATCAAAGCACGAAAGAACGCGTCGGCGTGAAAGAAAGCTGAAAGTGCTGAGACCTGACGCACACTGAGCATACACGTACAACGAAGCCCAGTTCCGCAGAAAGGACGAGAGGTATTCGCTTCGCGCCAAACAAAAACAAAAACAAAAAAAAAGGGGACACCGTTTACGGATAGGAGAATATAAAGTGCTCGCGCGGTCGCGAGGCAGAGAGGTCGTCGGGCGCATGGCAAGAAGGAGAGGCGTCGGTGAAGGAGTGGGGCGAACGTTCTTAATTACGAGAGGCCAGGAGAGCATAGTTCACTCCTGATTATAGCTAATTAGCATAACTAATTAAGGCCTAAGAGCGAAGCGGCCCGAACGGCGTCGCCCAAGCGACGCTGAGACTGCTCTGATTACGGGCCCTGATTAATCTGGCCAGCCCCGCCTCCCCCCTCTCCCCCTCTCTGACTACCTGCGAAGAACACTAAGAAATGAATGCGCTGGAGTGATACGGGGGGTTTGGAAGTGGAGGAGAGTGCGGATGTGTAGGAGGGGGGTTCTAGACGTGCGTAGACAGATGAGGGAACAGGTGGCGCTAGAGACATCCCTCTTTTCTTCCTTTTTCTTCTGACGCTCGAACAGTGCTCAGCAACATCTCCCAAGGAGCTTTGCGGACAGCTCTATCTGCGCCCTGTAGTGCAAGACTTCCATGCAAGGCCGACGGAACACAGGCAGTCACGGTATGTTCATATCTTGTACGCGCAGCCACACCCTTCTGCATCGAGAGCGCTGCATACAGTATGCAGTTGCGCGAATGAAGCGAATCATTAAACGAACTGCATTTACCTCTGACTTCGATTCCCTTACCTTCAAACTTTTGAACATTACTATTTTTCCAAGTGCTTGAGCTATACACTAGTTTTTCGTAGAAGTAAAAAAAAATACACTAAACCGAACGATATACAACGATGTTTAATTCCACTTCTGCATTTCTACTACAGCCTACATCGAATGAATTAATCTATACGCAGGCCTATACGCGCAAGCCGACGAATCGATCCTGACCGGACAATCGCCGTGACACAACCGCACGTTGCGTCCAAGTACTCGGTAACGCAACGGTTCTACAGCTGGGCAGACACAACGCGAGTGACGTTAAAGGGACACTAAAGGCAAATATAAATTTATGTCAGAGTAAAAGGTAAATGTGTGAGAGCGACTAAAACGTCCATAGTATCAACAGCAGTGCTCTATAGTAATCGAGAAATTGAAGTAAATGTAGGACACGATGTGCGCCACGAGTGAGATATTTTGTAAATAATCCCGATGACGTCAAACGTCCCGAGTACAATTAATCACTAGTAATCAAAGTAGCTGCGATAAAAAATAAGAACCTTCCGTGCATCACAAGACGTAATAAAACGCTGCATGTTTGTTTTTGCTTGATTAATGGAAAAAAGAGCCTCTTGGCGTTGCCATGGGAAACTGCGCGAGTGGTTCAGAAGTTCCGTTTTCGTCCAGCTGCGCGTTTCGGTGGTAGTTTCCGTATCGCGTACTGCTGCGTATGCTTGGCTCTCGCTATTTTCGCACTGCTGAAAGTTTACTGCTGCTGCTGGCCAAGCTATGCTCCGTTACAGTGAACTATACAGTTTCGGAGTGGCCCGTGGCTGCGCCTTGGCAAGGCTGATGGCCGCTGTTGTGCAAGAAACCGAGCGTCGGCGGCCGGGCAGTAAAGGCGGACAACGTTGGGCACGGCAACTGCTACGTCAGAAGGCCCGTTCAGGCGGGCGATTTGAAGTGAGCTAACGCCGTGCGGACCACTAAAACGTGATTTTCTTTCAAAATAAGCATTTCCTTGGCACGAAACAAGCACTACGAGGTTTCTGGAACGCTATTTCAACAGTCAACGTCTACTTCATATTTGCCTTTAGTGTCCCTTTAAAGCGAAGGCAGCCCACTTCACTTTCAGCTTCCAAAGCTTCCAAAACAAACATATTTGCAATACAGATTCACTGAAACGCGCGCCTGAAATCGAAAGATGATTTCTAGCACGTGAAGGTGAGTGGTCGGAGTTCAAAGGGATAGCAATTTGGAGCACGAACACAGACGAGCACAAGCGTTTAAGCTGCTGCTAAACAAATAGACCTGCCCTTAGCACCCTATAGTCACAAATGCCCGAAAACAGGCCCAAAAGAGCTACGATTGCGCCCGTAGCAACAGCGAAACTTAGGCGCTCGCTGCTTGGAAAAAGAAAGAAAGAAGGAAAGAAAGGAAAGAAAGTAATTTTCTGTATGCAAATGACATCTACCAATGACTACCGGTCACACGCCCCATTATCACGCAGAAGACGAACTGGTTGAAATAAAAGCGCAGATACTGCAGTTTTCCACTTTTCAAACAGCTTAATCTTAATCAACTGTACACAGACTTCCTACGGCGATGGCTAACTCATGAAATACAACTCGTGGAAATTTGACAGAGCGAAAGAATAGTTTGTATCAGAACACGCACACATGTATGCGCATCACACAAAGTAGGTAACGATGCACGACTGCCTACTGCAAAGGTAGCAAGCACACGGTTAAAGTGTGATGCATTCGTACAAATATCACACGTTGCGTATATATCGCTACTCCGGCATCATTAGCTTTCATCATCTGATCAAATCGGCTTCAAAGAACAACGATAGTTGCTGAGGTTTTACGAGCCAAAACCGCGATATGAGGCGCCCAGTAGTGGAGGGCTTCGGAAATTTTGACCACGTGGGGTTCTTTAACGTGCACCTAAAGCTAAGTGCATGGACCTCTAGCGTTTCGTCTCCATCGAAATGCGACCGCCGCGGCCCGAATCGAACCCGCCTCTTTCGGGTCAGAAGCCGAGTACAGTAACCACTGCACCACCGCTACAGATTCAAAGATCATATTCTTAGACAGGCTCTCCTGGGAAAACAGGGGCATGAAATAGTGAGCTTTCGCACGCCATCGGTGTCTGTGTACGCGGAATGACGCAACCGCAGACGCGGTAAACCCAAGCGCGCTTCACGATGAAGCGTGCAATTAGGTACAGCCTCAGAGATTCGTCGTTAGCGTAAGTTATCGTATGCGTAATACGAACCGCCAAATCTGCATCAGCGCATGAGGCTGCATATTTGAGAAAAATAATATGCAGGCATCGCACTTAGTGGCACAGCATATTAGCCGCTTCAGTAAAGCCTCGTTTCGCATATATACACGATTATGTGCGTCGGGTCTACATAATCGGGTGTGCATGGAGCACCGCGTGGCAAATGAGTATTAATTACCAAAAGACTGTACAAATGACTTTTACTAACAAAAAGCAGCCGCTAGTTTTCCGCTACAGTTACCAAGGGCACTACCTTAACTCTGTGAAAACATTTAAATATCTTGGAATTACCTTCACCGAAAATCTAAAGTGGCACTTGCACATTGAAACCATTTGTGCTAGGACACTTAGGAAACTGGGATACCTGAAACGAACCCTCAAGCACTCTACCAGGGACTGCAAATTAACTGCTTACAAATCCCTCGTCAGGCCGTTACTACAGTACGCCTCGGTGGTATGGTCGCCCTACACTGCAGTTGACATTAATAAGCTTGAGGCCATACAAAAGAAAGCAATACGGTTCATTTTTCGCAGATATGACCGCGATTTTTCTCCTTCTGCTCACGCATGCGCTTTGTCGTTAGAACCTTTGGCTCACTGACGCACGCTTGAGCGTATCGCGCTGCTTCATCAGATCGTACACGGCCACAGTCGCATCCAAGCGCCGATATCTTTCAGTCAGTCCACTAGGCGTGCCACGCGCCGATCCCACCCACTTAATATTATTCCTTTTCAGCCATTTGTAAATTGCTTTAAGTAATCTTTTTTTCCAAGCGTTGTCGAAATTTGGAACAGCTTAGATGGCTCCTTGCGGGAAAGGCCAAATGAACAGTTTGTGGAAGAATTGCCGAACCACATTTCGTGATGCTTTAATGATGCCTTATGGTATGTCGAGTATCACGCATTGTAACTCGTGTCCCCTCTTCTGCTTTGTATGATTCAATGTTTTGTATGCTTGTATTTTTATTTACTAACTCATGTACCCACTCCTGGTATGTCTCGTTCTATCGAGATAGCAGTATTTGTAAATAAATAAATAAATAAATAAATACCCCCCCCCCCCCCAGGGTTATTAACAGGAAACACTTTCTTCAAACGCTGAACGTGAAATCAAGCGTAGTACGAATAAGCGGAAAAACGTGCATTCTTATGACGTTACTGCTCGTCATGATAGCTTGCCGCTGGAAAGACCAAGTTGTATGACATAGACCCGTAACACGCGCATTCTCGATGTTCCTTGAAATCAGCGGGTTCTTTTGTGCGGATTAGAAAAAAAAAAAACGCTGAAACGAGCCAGTTTCCTATGTGTAGCCTACTTGCCTTGAGGTCGACTAAATGCGACATTTCTTAGGCTGTCATTGGGTTATCTTTAGGCGAGGCTGCAAGATCGCCGATATATGTTCAACAACAAACCTGCCAAACCAATGCCCTTGTTTAAAAAAAATATATTAACGATATAATCCGCTCTGAAGCAAGGCTCGGTTGGTGAGTCACGAGCATGCGCTGCTACAATTCGAGGTATACTGTACCACATATATAAATTAAGCCGCTTATCAGATGGGCTCTGTCTCGGCGTCATAAACACGCCATATTAGAGTCCCGTTATTGTGAGAGGCGGCGCTTCCAAAAAGGATATCGGGGCCAGAGAAAGAAACAAAAATCGAAACGAAAACAAAAAATATTATTATCCGCACGACGTCCAGCTATAAAACGGTTCTCCTCCTCTCGCGCGCGGCGTCCTTCGGTGTTCTCCTCCGCCATCGCCTCGATACTTCCTGCAGGTCGCACGTTATTCGGGTCGCGTCTCCCCCCTCCTCTCTGTCCGCGATATGAACAAAGCGCACAAACAAAGGAACCCTACGGAAAACTCGAGAGGGCAACAAAAGGAAGCGCGGCCGAGGTAACGGAAGGGAGGGAAGTCGAAAAGAAAAAGACAAAAACTCTCGAGCCTGTTTCTCATGTTCCGGAACGTGCAGCCAACACACACACACACACACACACACATCTGCCCTGCCTCACACGCCGTACACCTCCTCGCGGAATACCCACGGCCTCCTCGCAGACAGACCCCTTGCATTCTATTACCCCGTTCCACTTTGGAGCACCCTCGTTGCGCTGCGCAGCGGCAGATAGCGTCTTTTCCGACCGGCGCAGGATAACAATGAAAAATGAGACAAGTTTAAACAATGCCGGAGGAGCGCAGCACGAGAGAATAGACGGAGATGGAGCTATAGTAGGCACACGCAGGTTAATCTAGCTATTGTAGAGTCCAACACTTCACTGCAACTCCCCCCCTCACATTCGCTAATTACGCCAGCTACAGATATATGGTACACGACCCAATCACTTCTACTGGCATTGCATGAAGGCAATGTAGCTGTTGTAACAGCGGACATCCCACATTAACCAATTAGAGCCAGCAATAGCCGACATTAACCAAATGTTAGCCAAAATTAGCCAGTGCTGCGAATACGCGAGTAAATGCGGTAGTTAAATTCGGCCACGAGTTAAACACACCCCGTTACAGAATGTGGGCGAAAGTGGTCCGAGAAGACACTTGCCATCGAAATTTTTGAACGTGTATCAAGCGACAAACACAGCGAGAATGCGACACGGCTGAGCAGGCACCGGAACAAATCATCTCGACTGGTATAGCTTAGCCAAGATTAAAGAAAATACAAATAACAAAGTCATCGCCCGTGCACTCCGTACAGATGGTTAACCAGTGGAGCTGAAACGTGTGGACCCGGTGTTTATCACTGGGGCTAATTCCCCCACGGTTCATTAATGTACACCTAAATTATTGGTTACGTCTTTGTGTTTCTTAATGAGCTACTGGGCTGCGACGGAAAGAACGGCGTCACCGACGGCGAAGCCAAAGGTGCGTCTCCCCTTGTCTTATTATTTCTGCGCTCGCTCCGCCTTAGCACCTACCTGCTCTTCTTCCTTTTTAGTGGACCTGTGGTGAGTAGTGGGGCTTGTCCAATTTCTGTGGCACATACGCGCTAGAGGTTTTGCTTGTAAATAGGACAGACGAATATTGGTTTCGCCTAGCCACATACGGCTTCGCATTAAAAGCTTGTAAAATACACAGCTATCGGACCTACAGGGCGCTTGGTCAACCTATCCGCTCTTGCAAACAATACTACGTTTTTGCATCAGTGACTTCACCCAAAGACTTCGACTTTGAGGACCGTAACCGAGGAAGTGTTAAAATAGGGCTCAAGATGAATACGCAAAAGACAAGGGCAATGTTCGGTGGCCCGGCGAGACAACGCGAGTTCGCGATTGGCAACCGAACCGCAAAATCTGAACAATAGTAGGTATACTAAGGTCAGTTACTAACAAGGAAGCCTTCTAAGACCAAAGGAAGTTCGCCGAACAATAGGATGGGCTGGAGCGCGTACGGCAGACGTTACCAAATCATGACTGGAAACTTACCCCCGTCCCTATAGGGGTATTCAGACGGGGGAGAAATGCTCGGGGGGTAAAGGCGGAGCCTAGTGACGTCAACTCGCGAGGAGAAGTCGCCACAAATGCCCCCCACTCACACGGACGGGGCGAACGGAGGGGGAGACCAGTGTTACCAGACTACTCCTGTGGCTTGTACCGCCCGTTTCACCAGCTGCCGACGACGATGACCCCAGTATGGTACCCCAGCTACAGATGACCCCAACTGCAGACTGGACACCCACTGCCGCTCTCTGCAGGAGCAAGTGCAACAATGTGGCCAAACAAGAGCCAGAAATTCCGCCACATCCCCCACCGCCGGGGGATTGTTTGTCCTTTCGGGGAAAACGTCCCCGTCTCCTCCGAGGAGGCGCGGGGGGGTCACGCCCACTCGCTAATCCGTGACGTCGTGGTCACGTGATCCGCAACCCCCCCGTCTCCCCCGAGCATTCCTCCCCCGTCTGAATACCCCTTATAGAGCGAAAAGTGCACATCCATAGCATTCTATCAGTACTAACGCGCGTGGAGGAGAACAAAGGAACTCGAGGAGAAGTTGAGGACCACGCAGCGCGCGACGGAACGACAAAGTTTAGGCGAAACCTCGAGAGGCAGGAAGAGAGCAGAGTGAGTCATTGAAGAAACCTTATTTCCCTTTTTAAGAATGGGGAGGAGCCGGAGGGGAGAGTGGGAGGTCTGTGATCCAGTCCCAGTAAGCGTCCGTCACCATTTCGTGTGGCATAACGTCAGACTACCAGGATCAAGGAACGAACAGGTGTATCCAATATCCTTGTTGCCAGTGGTGATAGCCAGGGCGTTCGTTTTCAAACCACCCCGTAAATTTTTACTCATTGTTATGCGTATAGTACATACGCGCACACATACCAAGACAGACACGAGCGCACATAAGGGGGGCCGGACTCCCCCGCTCCCCCCCCCCTCCCCACACAACCTCAGAAAAATTACTGGCTACGCCGTTGCTTGGGCGGGTCACGTGATGTAAGGACTGGAAACCGATGGTCAGTGAGAGCGGCGGATCGGACACCAAGATATGGTGAACGCAGCCGAGAACGGCCGAGAGCTACGTGAGGCTATGAAATTAAGAAGTTCACCGGCATAAAATGGAATGAGGTCGCACGAGACAGGATAAATCAGCGATCGTTGGGAAAGGCCTTCATCCAGCAGGGGACACAGAATAAGCTGATGACATCTTGACTAATTAGGTGAAAAAGAAACCTAAAAGATGAAGCAAACAATAGCATGTTTAGCGCCGGCTGGGATACCCGATATACCTGTCACGTGCGGCAACCTCCACTCGAATCTTTTCGTGTCACCCGTCTATGCGTTTGCACCGAAATATCCGGGTAGCCTCCATATTACCTGGTACAAATAAGGGGATGACATCGAATCACTTCAAGATTTCTCCTCTCTTTTACCCCGAGGTGGTCAAAATCAATTAGGAGTTGTCCCCCTCTACAGCACGGCGTGCCTCATAATGATATCGTGATTCTGGCACGTAAAACGCCATCAATTATTAAGATCTTTAACCGACGTGACATCTCACGCTCTACGCGAATGCATCGATTGAAAAAAAAAAAAAGAAAGGCTAGAATGTTCGTTTCCGGCGTCCACGCGAGGTCGTGCGGACGTCTTCCCCACTGCCTCCTTGGAGCGATAAGAAACGACCAGCCGTTCGAAATCCAAGATCACGATAAGCGCTAGTCGGCAATGCACTTTTATAGGGCAGCCGTAAAGATAACACGAGAATCACACTAGCCTGTGCCGCCATCTCGGTGCGCTACAGCAGCTTCCCTGTGATAAATGGAGCGTGAAATTTGCACGGAAGGAGGAGGGAGGCTCTGGGTTTCTTAGGGAAGTCCGGGACTACATATAGTGATGTATACAAATCGCAGTAAATTTGAAGAAAGCGCGCCTCTCCTATCGATAGCTTGCGAAAACGCGCAAGCGGAGCCCGACTTTGCAACAGCCAAATGCGGCAACAGCAGGAAGCAATTAAAATGTTCAACCCTCGATACTCCTCTTGAGTGTTCGTATAGTCTAACGACACATTCCTAAACCTGAATACTGCGAGAGTGGAAATATATTATATATATTTCCCCTCACGACGGGAGGCTTCGTATACGTCATTATGGAAGGCCGACACTCACTCAGCACGACATGATGCAGACAGGATGCGGTTGGTGCTGCTTTATGATGCGTCTATCGCTCGCACGTTTTAAAGAGAAACCAGAGTGAAACAATAATTCAATTTATACTGATAAATTATTCAGTGAAAATGGTACTGGCGTTAATTTCGCCATCACAAGTTTATTAATATACGAAACAAAATGAAGGTACATGTCGCAATTTTAAATATCGTGCAGAAATCTGTGCACATTAATGTTAGCGTGACGTCAGCAATTTCTATATTATTTTTTCTTTTTTTTTCGTAGTTTGGCAACATCGGCTAAATAAGATCTCCTGAAACTTGGTACGTGAAGTTCCCTAGCCTTCTCAGAGGATATTGTGCACCATTTTTGACGATTAAAAACTATGTCGGCCCTAGCAGAGGACATCAAAATTGTCTTGGTGTAATATGACTTGTTCGAACTGTTATTTCTGAACATTTACACAGCACTTGACGCGTTTCAGTGTTATAAATATAAATGAGTATTTATGTGCACATTGATTTTCTTTGGGCTTCAAGACATTGCTTCATTTGTATCGCTGTGTATTATATATTTTTGTTGTATTTTTGTTACATTTCCCTCGCTGCATCACCTATTGTGTATTCTTGTAAATTTTTATTATTCCTTTGATTTTTTTATGTTTGCATAATTGTTTATTGTTGTGTTCCCCACCTGCCCGGTCTTGAGTGACCGCAGTATATTATAAATAAAATAAAAATGACGTCACAGCGAGTCAGTGCGGGAACTTCAAAATGGTGTCGCCACCAGTATTTTCTTATCCCGCGCCTTCTAGCTTACGAAGAGACTTCTCGCGGCAAGAGTTGTACTTTTGCTACTGGGAAAGAGTAAGTGACTAATGCGACACAAATCGTTTTTCCATTAGGTGTCCCCACTCATACGTATGCAATCGCTTATGGTGTATGTGTGTCATTACTAGCTAGCGCCTCTTTTGCGATTACTTGTACATAAGAAAGCGGTATGCAGGGGTGGAAGCGGGCTTCAGTCTTTTGGAGCAGCTCAGGGAGCAGTGATAATGCTGTTTTGGAGCAGCTTTGGAGCACCAAAAGGTGTGTTTTGGAGCAATGCAAGTTAGTTTTGGAGCACATTTCTAGGGTAAAACATCATTGTTAATTGAAATTTCTGTTTCAGGTAAACAAAAAAAAATCGAATGGTTTTTACCAAACATTGAATATTGATGAACCGTCCATACTTGCCACAAAATATGTTTCCATGATAAAATCATCACAGCTTGCGCAGCAGTAACTAAGATAAAACAACAGATAAGCGATGCTTTGGATAGCTGCACTACCGTAAAATTTCGAGCAAGCGCCGTTTCAAATTCCACTGCTAATTTCACATTTTCACGCCGTTCCGGGAAAGCTCACCCCCCCCCCCCCCGCCCTTTTTCGTACCCCGATTACGTAAGCGTCAACGCAACGGTAGCCTCCTTGAATCCCATCCAAACCTGCTTAGCAGCCCAATCTCTAAGCGCCTGCGGGTGAAATGTGTTGTAAAAATGATTCTTTGTTCTCCCGAATAATGATTGCACCCCGCACTTAGCGCAAGGCATCCATGACGATTTTCAGGGTCCCGTGAGCAAAAGCATGGCCTTCGAGATCTATATTCCAAGGTCGTAACTATGACGACGTAGTCAGCTAATGTAAGGCCTTCCAGACCGGTGTTTGTTGCTTAGCGCTGCTGCGTTGGAACATCATCGGAGGTGCTTCCATGTCATGCTTCCCGCGGTTTGATCGCGTTGCCATTGCGTTTGTTGTGCTCGAGGGCCGTTGTTATGCGTCGTGCCACGAAGGAAAGCGGGAACACTTGTGAGGAAGTCCGCATGCATCTTTTATTTTTATTTTTCGGGGCGAAATTTGCAGCCGCCATCTTGAATTTACGTGCCGTTCCAGGAATCCGCCTTCCGACCCCCACTTTGCCGATATTTTGGCTTGTTGGGGGGGGGGGGGGGGCACTTGCTCTGAATTTTACGGTAAACGTTCATGTTCCGCAGCTGACATGAACAACTGAAGAAAGACAACATTTAAGCTAATAAAGGTTACCTTTATTCTAGACACAATGAGACTCGACAAATATACCTTTAAAAAGCCAATGCTCCCGTTCTTAAAGCCCCACAGCCGACATGATAACCCACAGGAAAATATAGATAAGCAATGCACTGCGTAGCTAAACCTGACTACACTTCCGAGATTTTTTTTATGTTCATATTAACGAAACACTAGCTGAAATGTACAAATGAGAAGACGAGAGAACTGAAATCTTCAAAAATTCCGTCACCACTGGTGTGACAACGGAAAAGCGACTGAGCAGCTACTTTCCAGTAGCTAGCTCTCTTCTACCCTTTTCTGCTCGCTAGCTTTTTCGTGCCGTCACGAGTGTCACGGAGAGCGCGCCAGGTTGATATGAGCTCACTCGGGCGCGCCACGCCGAGGATGACAACGGCACATGAAGGCAACAAAGGCCACCTGGGAGCAGTTTCGGCGCAATAATGCGTTTTGGAGCAGATTGGCGCAGCAGAAGCGCATTGGCGCAGCGTGGCGCAAATGGCGCAGCACTTCCACCCCTGGGTATGCCGCACGAATACCACGCAATTTCTCTCGACAGCTGTTCTTACTGGTGCATTACGCACCGCTTTTGATTACGCATACGTTCTAGCCTTTCTTCCGCGAAGTCGTTGGTAGTGGTGGAGTTTCAATCGGAGTACAATGGAAGAGGACAGCCCAGCGTGCTTCTCTGACGATCAACACGATCTCAAGGCATGATGGGCTCGCCACACAGTTCGTTGTGACAAGCCCGCGTAATGGAAATACAACGTGTACAGGCCAGTTCCGAACGGAGTCACGGGCACGGAAACTAATCAGTTGCCGCTGCCACCACCGCGCGAACTCGGAGGAAGGAATGCGAGCGACAGGCTTCCCAGCATTTTACGCAGGGACCTTTCTTTGCACCCTGCCAAACCTGACGACGGCCACTGGAGAGTCCACCCAGCAGAGCCAGAGAGAAGAGCCGAACATAAAAGAGCGCGTCCAGAAGTGGTTCCTCTCCCTCTCGAATGGCGCCGCTAGCTGGGAGTGGTGCGCGCACGTGACCCTCCACGTACAGCAACCCTCGCCCGGTGTCGAGGGTTCGGAGATCGCTCCAAGCTGCTTCTATAATCCCTCCCCAGCCCCCGTCCTTCCCCCCTCCCCTCAACGCAGCCCGCGGCAGGCCGAAGAGTGACCTTGGCCGGCTCGGGTCGACCTCTGAACTGCGCGCTCCGGGCGACCGCCGCCCCGTGGACGCGTCGTCGCCGTTGCCAACCCTCCATCCACTCCCCCCCATCACCACCACCTACAGAGTTGACGATGCTAGAGCGGCCGCCCGGCAGCGACGGCATTCGCCGTGCTCGCGGTGCTCCGGAACACCCGGCCGCGTGCGCCGCTCACCGGTGGGGCCTCTGGGGAAACCAGGTTGGCGTGCCGTTACGTACGCGCGCTTTGCTCATTGATAGCGACAGGGCATGCGGCGGGGTACTTCGCCTCGCATACGACGACCTTGAGAGCAAGTCACCATTTACGTAAGCCAAAGCGCCTCTTGGTATTAACATGATCAGCATATCCAACGCACCTTTTTATCACATCTTTTTTTTTTTTTGCGCTATAAGAAATGCCACTGCATAGAGCTGCCTCGAAACGAAGACAAACCATGCTCCCATTATGAGGATGATCACATGAAGTAATCATTCACGCAATATTTCGTTTAAAATAAAAACGGGGTGAAACTGCTACGTCCGCGACATATTTACCTGACATATGGAGCTATAAGCTATAGCTTCTCGTTTTTCTGGCCAACGAAACCTGTCGACAACGTAGCAAACAGTATACACAGCTGTATCGTCTTAGTGTAAGTAAACCATACGATCAACTATTATTTTTATTTATTGTTGTATTATAGAATGCCACCAAAACAACGCGCAAAAAATAGGCTGTAATGACAACGCTCACGACAAGTGTGTCTGCCGTGCCGACACGGCAGAACAAAAAAAGTAGGCGCCTCTAAATAAGAAAAAATTACTGCCGAAATCGAAGCGCATGGACACGGACAAGCCGCTCGCTGCCCACGCGCATAATGAATGGGACTGCGTCTAGACGCCTCGCGCCGGCACGATAAACTGACGGACCGAGCAACGCAAGTTCCAGGGATGGCGTTTTCAAAGACTCGGAAACGCACCGAAATCTCGGGCCAGCACCGTAACTCGATGCCACGCGCGCACCACGCCGCGTTGTTCCCAATGCCGTGTAATTTAGCTCGACCGGACACCACGGCGGGGCCCATATGTAATACAGAGAACACGCGCGCGTCTCGTCCACGTGGAAAAAAAATAGCGCCGTTTATACGGTGGAGCATGGTAGTAAGTATACACGTGCCTGCGAGACACACCCGAAAAGGATGCCGTAACGGCTGGACAACAGGCAAATAGGCACCGCGCGCGCATCGATCACGGAGAAATGCTGTGAATACTACGCGCGTCGCCGCCACCTATCTCACGCAAGACGTGCGGCTCGCTATCGATCAAAAACAGCCGCAGAATAACACCACCACCCAATGTGGTGGGAGAGGATAATGGTTGGGTTTATAAAACATGCCCTCAACGGCGATGCTAACAAAAATAACAGAATAGAAAATAGATAAGTCATCCCTCCTTAACTGAACGCCGCAGAAATGTCCGCCCGAATCAGCAGAAGCGCCGAACTCGAAATTCCTTGTCACCGCTACAATTTGCCAGCAGACGGTGCGCGCCCTGGAGCTCAATTCCACGAGGCAATGAAGCACGTCGCAAATTAATTAGCCAACTTTTTTCTTGAGCTCCCCGCGGCCCGCTTTTTCGCCTTCCTTTATGTCCCGTTTTTTCCTCTTTCTTCTTCCGCCTGGAAGGAGTTCGAGCATAACTTAATCACTTTCCGCGGACGCGCCAAATGTAACTATAGTTTGCGCGATTTTTTTTGTGTGTGTGTGCGCAGGTAACCTTTAATCTCACCTAATTATGCTCTCGCCGGGTAATCAAGCCATCTCAGCCGGGGCTCGCTTGAGTGAGAAACAACTGGGGCCGACGACGACTGAAGGAAGTCCCGGGGAGGAGGAGAAAGAGGGGGAGAGGCCGTGGGTGAGCGGACGGACGCACTGCGCCTTTCCCATGCGCCGTTCAAACTGAAATTCCGGGCAATCGGCGCGGGGTTCCTCGGCTAATTAACCGCCGTGTCGAGCTTAATTAAGAAGTGACTCCCTTTCCCGCCCTTCTCGCACCGTGCTTTCCAGCCGTCTGCTTTCCTTCAACGGCGGCTCCATCTTGGCCCCTCTGTGCCTGCGGCTCTCCGTACTGGGAGTGCCCGGCATGTCTGTTGCTGGGCTGCAGATGCCGCTGAGCTCTGTAGAACGGCTGCGCGCCCACCGCTGTAGACCTCTTCAAAACTGCAGCGCTCCTAGGAGACCAGACTCGACACTGAGTGAGAAACACTCAATGGCGTCTAGTGCTCAAAGAGCTACGGTTACATGGATCCAATAGAGCCAGGTCGAGTCGACTTGTTGGTTTCCTGTACAAGCTAAAGCGTGTCGGGTCAAAGCCAGCACTGATGCGAGTTCGCTCAACTGGCCTACAAGGCGTTGAGTGACCCTACCTGCTCAACAAAACGTATGTAAAACGCGGTAGGGTGAGGCTTGGTGGAGCTCGACTTGTGACTCGACGCGTAAACTTCATATGAACCGAAGGTAGTGTCCCCTTTCTCTTGCTGCGTGTACGAAATAACAGACATGGGGAGAGAGCGAATTCATATGCAAAACTAGCCATTCCACTCTGCCGAGTGACGCTACGTCACCGCACGCTACTGGATTTTTTTTACCGATGACACGCTCAAGTGTGACGCGCACTATTGATGCTGCAAATCATACTGCTTGATCTGGTGTACGTATAACCCCAAAGTGATGTTGCTGTACAGGTCTGGCGTTTTATCGGGAGTAGCGCTTTATCGGGAGCGCATTATCGGTCCGTGCAACACAGTCGACTTATAATCATATCGTGGTTTTGGCACGCGAAACCCCACGTTATTGTAGTATCGATTGTATGCGCAGTTTCTACACAATATCGAATCTTGTGTTTCAAGGTACACAGTGTGCATCGTAAAACACAAGCAAAAAAAAGCAAACACGCAAAAAACAGAAAGAAATTTAGACAATACACGCCTCAGTCATTATAATAGCAAGAGAGGAAAATAAAGAGGCAAAAGAAAGGAGGACCTAGAGATTCAAGTACAAAACTCTTTTTAAGGCCATGACAACGCGTAAAATATATAGTATGCAAAGAAAAAGCTGACCTGTTGCTTTGCGGTGGAATTAAAAAAAAAAGGTAATGAACATCATCGAAACAATTTCCTTTAGCTATAATGGGTTACGAAAGCTTGATATCACGCGAAAGAAGGTTATTACTTTAGTGCTCGCTGAATATGATTACCGAATGAATTGAACTGACGCAAAGAGCAGGAAGGCGCCAAACGCTGTAGGAGACGGGAGTACATGACGCAATACGATACCTTTCGCGCAAGAAAGAAAGGTTGCAAAATTTGCTTTCGACATGCACTGAATTACCCTCGTCTGCATTATATCCGCTTGGGCAGGCGTCACCGTCCAAGGGGAACTTAAAGCCCTCCGATTTGCGCTATCTTGGGCTCCCTGTGAATGCCATGACAAGCGGAAAGCAGCTGCGTGGACTTCAATTACTATCATAAGACGCACTGGTCAGCTAATTTGTTAGTTATGGTAGCTCATGGCAGCACACATCATAAACAAGGACGACCCAGCGACATAAAAATAGTCAAAAGCCCTAAGTGCTGAACTTCAACTGCCGTTTCATTGCTGTCGAACAAGCTTAAGTATACTCCCTTCAACGCATGCGTTGAATCGCTTGACAATATATCTAATGCTATAATGAGGTGATCGATCAGATTACACATTTCCGAGTCCATCCCACATGAGCAGAAATAGAACATATACACACCGCGTTTGGTACCCTAAAAAGCTATTTTCTTTATCAGACAGCGCGAATGAAGGGCAGCTGATGCAATTTTTCTTCCACTTAGATTATCTCTGCTACTTCAATAATTTCCCGCGTCAACTTGCTTTTTTCTTTGCACAACACCTTCGTATCGTTCTACATAGGTACGAAGCCGCAATCGCTACCATGGAAGGCAAGGTGGCCATTGTCTTTTTCAGAGCAGCAGAATACGGCCTCGTATGCAGGCACAACGTACACCTTGTCTGCACAACGCACACCTTGTCACTCGTCAGCGGGATTGAATATACCAGAACCTTATGCAACTTACGTGATCCGCACGGAGCGTGTGGTACATTCAATCCTGCCACCTAGCTTTTTATTGCAGCGATTACGGCTGCGTATCTGTGCTGAATGACACGAAGATGCTGTGCAAGGAAAAAATCAAGTTGACACGGGAAATTATCTAAGCAGCAGAGATCTCTCAGTGGAAAGAAAACTCCATCAGTTCCTCCTCGGCTGCACTGCCTGATACTAGGGTACCGAATGTGGCGTGTGAATGGCTTGTATACGTTCCATCTGTGCTCATGAGCAATAAGTTCCCGTATACGAGTTGAAATTTGTAATCTGTGCACCCCATCATTCCATTAGATATATCGTCAAGCGATTCAACGCATGCGTTGAAGAGAGTATTTCAGCTTGCTCGACAGCAGTGAAACGACAGTTGAAGTTCAGCACTTATGTCTTTTGTCTCTTTATGTGCCTGCGTCGTCCTTGGTTTTTATGCGCGCTGCAATAAAATATCAGTTACTATATTCGCCATCACACCGCATACATCGCAGATGAGATTGGGTGATTGGCGTTTAGATGGCCAGAAAAGCAGGGAAAGTAATGCGGCATTAATACTTCTTACAATCCAGGTCAGTACTACAAACAGCCAGACAACAAGCGCGAGGAATCAATCATCGCCGAACCATTTAGAAAACCGAGTCGAGTACCAAACAAAACAAAGAAGATGAGGTAAAAAAAAAAAGAAAGAGAAAGATATGAGGCACACATCAGGGGGCGAAACAATCCCGCCCACGTTGGCTTCTCGTTTGTCGTCACCCCACGCTGTCGCCTGTTAGCAGTTCTGATCCATTCACTTGATTGATCGCCACGGCGCGACGAGTGCTGTCAAGTCGCATTTTGCCCAGCATTCGTTCAAAAGAAGGGACATGTCACGCGAGCTGGAGTGCACCGGAGACAGCAGCAACGAGCGACCCCTTTTAGACAAAGCGTGCACGAACGACGATTCGGCCAAGATTCCGGCCACTTGAGGCCGCGTACAGCTCTATACCGTTTAGAAAAAGGGAGGTGGATCGAGGGTGATTGGAAAGACTAAGCTACGAACGGACCAACGTCAATCGTCCTAGATTTAGCCAGACGGTGATCAAGGGGAGAGGTCACAAGCATGCTATTCCTGTAACATAATTTAAGCTACAAATTATCCTAAAGGGACGCAAATGTGAAACGCCAAGTCAATTTATGCTGATAAATTATTATTCTGAGAAACTTAGTCGTTAATTTCGCGATTCTAGCTGCATTAGGAGAAGAGAAAATGAAAGTCAACGTTCAGTATATCGAATTAAACGCCTAAACCGCACGTCAAGGTGGCGTCACAGATATAATTTTTATTTGCCTTTTCCGGCTGGGTTAGCGGAGTAAAAGTTCGCGAAACTTAGCGTGTCAGCTCTTTGGCTTTAATAAGTAGTAAATAGACACTTTTCCTCAAACGAAGTACTAAGATAAAGGTCCACAACCCATCGTTTAAAGTGACTTAGTGGAAAGATAAAAAGCAAACCCGTAGATCTATACAATGGCAGTAAGCTGCCGCTAATGTGCGCACAGTCTCATTCAGCGTATTGGCCTCGAGGAGTTACGGAGTCGCCCTCTATCGGACGCGCCTCGATTGCCTGCTAGGCAGGATACCGCCGGCGCTCTCCCCATAGGTTTTGCTGTCGGCGCTCTACAAAAACACCTCGCGGAAGCCCTCCAGGGCATTTCTGTAAGTACTTTCGAAATGAACTGTGTTCTTTACTGTCAAGATAATCATTTTCGACGAACTGAAAGCACAAGATAGTCTACAGTCGCTGTCTCTTTGCAGAAAACCGAGCACCCGCTTCACGCTGTCACCGCGTTAGAGACCCTTGAACCGGCTTCTTGCGTGAAGGTAGTCACTCGCTGAGTGCAAACTACGTGAAATATCTCGTTAGAGTACACTGCCTGTATAACCAAACGGAGCATAACAGAAAGAAGCTTCGAGCCAGCGATCGCACGGGTTCGCGACGACTGACGGTGCCTCATATCAACCCAGATGTATGAACAAGCTGCAGCCAATGTTCACGCGATGGCGTCCGTGCGAACAATAATCGCGCAAGTCCTCGGCACGTCACACGTCGCGACCGCTGCCACGCCCGCGCGCTGACAGGAGGAGTGAACAATAGGAGCGCGCCCCGTCTCAGTACACGCAGCAACGAAATGAACAATAATTTTTTTTTAGAACATGTTGGCCACGCAAAATAGCCCAGCAGGTGCGGCAGCTTTGTCAAGCAAAACGCATGCGGCAACGCAAGTTTATCGACGACGAGCTAACCTATAGAGATGACTATCTGCGCAAAAAAAAAAGAGAAAGAAATAAAACCCGAACAAGGGGGAAAGAAAGGCGTAAAGCACGCGCGGCGTCTCATGCAAATAATACTCCTAACATACGCAGAACCAAGTAAACAAAAGAAAAATATAAGCTATTGACACCGCAGTGCCAAGTTAGCTAAAATACCAACATCAGTTAGGTACGAAAAAAAAAAAAAAAGCCAATCGGTGCCCGTGCGACGGTATACATACAGGACCGTATTGGACAACAAAACGACACACGAAATCCGTCTAGTACGCGCTCACTGCATAACAAGACAAATGCGCATGCAAATCGGGCACTTATAAGAATCTTCCCGAGTTTTTCACGCGGCTGAACGGGTGTACTGGTACGCAACCGGCAAGGTTATTGTGTAGCTTTCGTTTGCGGTTTATTCGCCAGGATGCGATTGCAGACACCAGCGATATTAAGGGCGCAGCTAGCTGTCACATTGTTCGAGCGATTAAAAGAAAACGGATCGCTCTGCGCGGATGGAATTACAATTAATTTACGAAGAACCCTTCATTGTAGCGAAAGAAGACTTGCAAAATCTGAATGAACGTAATGGCGTCATGTTTCGGATATGCGTGTGCATAAGGAACATGCGCGAGCCAAGCACCACAATTTTGCTAGGTGGGCTACAGCTTAGGATCAATCGCACGATACGAGCAGCATATATTATTGCGATAGCAATTATATGGACAGTCTCGGCTGGATTTTGCCGTCGCCGTCGTCATGCACCGTGTATGTATAAGTATATATATATATATATATATATATATATATATATATATATAAGCCCCAAAGAAAAATGATTCAGAAAAATGCTTCCGAAGCGCGGAATCGAACCAGGGACCTCTTGCTCCGCAGCGAGTGGCGCTAACCACTACGCCACGGAATGCAGATCACCAACGGAGCTAACGGCGAGCGTTATATACACACCCTTTACCGCTGGACGGACTCAGAGACGGCAGGCACTTGTAAGCGTTTCTTCATTACCAGCGAGATGGCGCTAGGAGCGCGACGGGCGCATTTAAAAGTCGTCGGCGAGCTCGCTCGCGCAGGGCGGACCTTGCCCTTCCGCTGTCTGCTCGCGCGGTTTTCTCGTGGTGAGGGGAAGAGGAATGTTTCAAGCTTTCACCGTGATGTCCGCGCTCATGTTAAGGGCGAGACAGACGGTACGATTTTCCATGCGATGCGACGTCCAACACGGCGGTGGGGTAACCGGAATGGTGACCTTTCATAGCATCGGACAGCCACCATTCCCTCCCCCTAACCGCCCTGTCGGCCGGCACATCGCATGGAAAATCGTACCGTCTGTCTCGCGCTTTACGGAGCGTACGAACGTAACTCGAGCTGAAGGGACGCCGCTAAACGAACACACAGAAGATCAGTGCGAACTATCAAGTGTCACAGCTCGACACTTGAAGCACGCTAGTTTCCTTCGCTGCTTCGGCCGCCTTTGAAACAGGAGCGCTGTTCAAACAGAGCATCCATTGGCGAGCCTCACTTCGTATAGCATTAGTTTCTTGCTATCGCATTCATTGCTTCGACCTTGCGGCGAAACTGCGACTTTTTCATACACACACCTCTGCGCACTGTTTCGAACGAGGCACCTCTTCCTTTGCCACTTTTATATTATTCCTCGATGTCAGAAAAGTAAGCGGACGAGATCTTTATAGACTTCATAGCCGGTTAAGATTTTATTGCGATAGCAATTATATGGACAGTCTCGGCTGGATTTTGCCGTCGCCGCCGTCATGCACCGTATATGTATAAGTATGTATATATATATAAAAAAGCCCCAAAGAAAAATAATTCAGAAAAATGCCTCCGAAGCGCGGAATCGAACCAGGGACCTTTTGCTCCGCAGCGAGTGGCGCTAGCCACTACGCCACGAAACGCAGATCCTTCAGGTAGCTAACGGCGAGCGTTATATACACACACTTTACCACTGGACGGACTCACAGACAGCTGCGCTTATAAGCGTTTCTTCATTACCAGCGAGATGGCGTTACGAGCGCGACAGGCGCATTTAAAAGTCGTCGGCGAGCTCGCTCGCTTCTTATACTTGCGCAAGGAGAACCTTGCCCTTCCGCTGTCTGCTCGCGCGGTTTTCTTGTGCTGAGGGGAAGAGGGATGTTTCACGCTTTCACCGTGATGTCCGCGCTCATGTTACGGAGCGTACGAAAGCCACTCGAGCTCAAGGGACGCCGCTAAACGAACAAACAGAAGATGAGCGCGAACTATCAAGTGTCACAGCTCGACACTTGAAGCACGCTAGTTTCCTTCGCTGCTTCGGCCGCCTTTGCAACAGGAGCGCTGTTCAAACTGAGAGTATCCATTGACGAGCGTTACTTCATATAGCATTAGTTTCTTGCTATCGCATTCATTGCTTCGGCCTTGCGGCGAAACTGTGACTTTTTTGATAAACAAAAAAAGTAAAACTGCGCGGCGCCCCTGACATCTGGCGTTGTATTTAGTCAATCTGGTAGCTCGATCAGTGCAACAAACGCCACTTAACGATGGGAACGGAATTTATTTGTTCAAGCTTTCCTAAGCACCAAAAAAAAAAAAAAACTGAAAACGAGAAAGCGAAGAGGAAGCTGGATCCACATGTGTAGCAACATTCTACGGGGTATTTTCAAAAGCAGGCTTTTCATTCACGCCTAACGATCCGGAGCCATATCCATTTTCTCAGCTAGGTTATTTCATACGCGTACTGCGAAAACTGGACGTTCATCGGGCACTACTATGCAGCAAGAAAAGAAAGGCGTGAAGACAATTATAAGGTAAAGTGAAAGAAGTTTAATAATAATATTTAATTTCTGGAATTTTAAGTGCCAAAACCAAGATACGATTATGGTGTACGGCGTAGTCGAGGGTTCCGGAAATATCAGACACCTCTGTCCGATATTTCCGGTGAACTATTTCCGATACACGATGACAGAAATTAAAGTCCTCAAACAAAAGTAAATAGTCATATCGACAGCCGGGGTTACAGGAAGATACCGCAACCCCGCGGTGTCGCCAATGGAAGTGTGAAAGTCTGTCGCCCATGAGTGTTTCATCTCGTCGATGAAAGTGTGAAATTACAGCGCGACTCGGGAGAGATCAATCTCTCTCAAAAAAAAAAAGAAAAAAAAGAAACCGCGTGAGCGTGAAACCATGCAGACTCAATAGTGTAGCAACTGCAGAGCAGCCGCTTAAAAAGAAGCCAACGCGAAATCAAAAACTGTAACAAACATACTGAGCGTGGGAGTACGCGAAAATCAAGCACCAAAAGAAGGAAACGAATCGTTGCGCACGGAACGCCACGTCACTACCTCAAAACATGGAAAAGATAGTAAACTTAGTGCTGCTACAAAGCCGCGAGCTCGCCACGACAGAGGTCGAATGAACGAATAAAGAGAAGGGCATATACATAAAGGCGAGAAAGTGGAGAAAGAAAAAAAAAAACGGCAATCTCAAAACCGCAATAAATTGCGCGCGGCGAGCGCGTGTGTTTTCCGATTAGAGCGCCTTTCCGTGCGATCATGCCGACCTGCCGATAAACGGCGCCGCTCCAAGCGCCAGCCCGAAAGCTCCGCGAGAGAAAGCCAAAAAGGGGGAGATGACAGAGAGAAACGGGGTGATTGGATGAGCGCGAGAGATAGAGGTGGATGGGGACCGCGCAAAAAGAACAAGCCATACCAGAAAAGAAAGTCAGGCGAGTTGTGTGTGTGTGTGTGTGTGCGTGTGCGTGTGTGTGTGTGTGTGTGTGTGTGCGTGTGCGTGTGTGTGCGTGTGTGTGCGTGTGTGTGCGCGTGTGTGCGCGCGCGCGCGCGCGTTAGCACTGCATTAAAGCCACAAGAGAGAGAGAGAGAGGGAGAGAGAGAGAACAACTTTATTACAGCTACTTTTTAATAGGCTGTAGCGAAATGAAACATGATGCTCAGGGAATTCGTCAATGGACATTGGCACGCACGATTTAACCTAACGGATAGTGCGCGGCACGAGAAAAGCGCCATCGGGCAAAGGCAAACGTGTCTTTTGGAACGGTGAATCAACCGCTCGAATGGTTCGATGGAAGAAACCTCCGGAATACGCAACGAAAAACGAAAGAATATTACCTTGGGCTACTTTGGCAGACTGAGAGGTGGGGACGGGGGGAGAAGGATAAGGCGGTTATTCCTTTCTAAAACTCCGGAGACCACCTAGGCGTTGCGTCGCGCTTATCCAATGCCGATAATAAACGCTGGGCCACCCGCGAACGTGGAGAGATTTCGATTCCGCGCCCGCAGTGAACGCGTATCACATTCAAATAGACGTAGTACACAGCATGTGAACAGGAGGGCGCCAAATGCAAGAGGAATTTCGCCGTCCCTGAAAACATCGCCGCCCCACACCCTCTGCGCCAGTGGACGAGGCGACGGCGCTGGCACCAGCGCTGCCGCCACTCGCGTCTACAAGCTCCCCATCTTCCCCGATACACCCCCCCCCCCCATATTCGGGGCGCCTCCTTTCCACATAATAGAAGGCCCTTCTCCTTTCCCTCGAACTCCCCTCCATCCCGGGAAATCGATAGTTAATCACGTTTAAGCGGTCCGCTAAAGCGCTCCTCGCGATTGCCCGCCGGCAACCCCCTTTCCCTCCTCTTGCGTATCCTCGGAAAAGGGGGAGGAAAGCTGTTCACGTGATTCTCGAGAACCAATCACCAAAGAGCGTTTTCCTATTCTCTTCCCTCGCCGATCTCGTTTCTCCCCGCCGCTCCTCGCACCCCGTTTTCATCTTGTCCCCCCACTCCCCCTCTTCATCCCCCTCCCGCCTATTTTTTGTCTTTCCTTTTTCTTTGTCAGCCGCGAGGCTGCGCCGGTTATGTATGTTATATTCTGCCGGAGCAATTCCGCAGATCTCGCTACCTCGCGCCTCTCGCTTCGTCCGCTCGCTAACCCATTTCCTTGCCCTCGCAAGGGATCCTTTCCCTCAATCTCCAGCAGAAAGAGGCCGCGAAGAGTGGAGGCACGAGGGAGAGGGTGTGTCCGCCTCCCTCACCCCATCCACATCACCTCATTCCGCGCGGCTGTTCCCCAACGCCCCGCGAAAACAGTTTCCCCACCAATTATTGTTATACGGGAAGGCGGAACAAAAAAAAAAAAGAAAAAAATAGAAGAAGTGGTGGACGGAGAGAAAAGGTTGGATGGGTGGTGCCGCTCACAACCGAACAAAACGAGCTGTTGAGCGGAAGAACAAAGAGGAGAAGAGAAAAGGAGAAACGCAAGACCGCCGAAACAGGCAAGATGGGGAAGGAGTTATACGAGGGATAAATAAAACAAAACATGAAATTTGTCGTACAAGCACACGATTTTCACGCTGTCGAGGGAAATCCAAGGAATTGTAATAATACGGGCACTGCTTTGAGTAGGGCTGAGGACGACACGGAAATAAATGGGCGAACTGCGGAAAGCAGGCCAACCATAAACAAAAATGAAGGGGAAAAACTGCAGCAGGCAACGGGACGACACAGCACGAAGGCAATACGCGGACGAGAAAGAGTAGTGGCTAAATGGAATCAAGGCTTTCTCTCAAGGGCAAGCTGAACGTGCGCGAAAAAACCGCCCACGCTAATATCTTGTAAGAAATAGAAGAAAGAAGGGCCATGTGATTAAAGGAACCGCGCAAAGCGAGGATTTAAAAAAATAAAAAGAAGAAGCGCGCTATAAAATTAGGGCGGTCGTCAGAAACGCCACAAGTTCCGTCCCTTGTATCAGCTTTGATTACACAGTGCCTAGTGATTCCGGCACTGGCGCGCTAGTAAGAAGCTTCGAAAATGGTATTGATTTAAATCAAGAAAGAAACAAAGGATCGCCCAGACTCGCACCCGCCACGAGCTTATAGCCAATCACATAAGAATGCCGGTTACTATGAGCACCGTCTCCCCAACCCCATCCAACGTGTAACGAAAGCTACGAGTCGTCGCGTCAGCAATCCAGTAAAAGGAACTCCACTGAGCTTCTACGATGGCAGGGTATACCTTCTGAATGACCGCTTCACTGAAAGATTAGAAGCGCATAGCGGTCGAGCAGGTCCTTCGTTCTTTGAAACACGCCCCCGGCTCCAAACCTGGCTGCCTCCAATGATAAGGTTTTTAACGCGATAGCTTTAAAGAACCCGTGTCGCCGAAATTCCAGTGTCGGTGTCGGTAGCGTCGCTGGTTGTGAATGAAAAATCGGAGTTGTCAGTGAGCGAAAAATCGCGACAGATACAAATGATAAAAATCATGGGTCCGAGCCGGAATCGAACCCAGGCCTCCCTTCGTGGCAATCGAGTATTTTATCACAAAGCCACGCCAGTGCTTGAAATTATTTCAAAAGGAATACCGTACAGGCATCATGTAGCGCGAGGAGCCGCTTTAATACATGTAATATTTCATGGCAGAAGCGTGGAATCGCACCAAACGTCACGCCACGTGAACTGCGTAACGAGTGGGTGGTTTAAAGTCACTCACCCATTACAAAGGGCTCATGCCGTAATTGATCAACGTCAGCAACAACAGCATCAACAAAGCGCGCAGCTTCGTATAGGTGCACGTATTGCCTTACGAACGCATGCAGTGGGTATACTTCGTCAATTCGCAATATGATGAATTCTGGAGTAGTGGGCATTTCGCAACTGTTCCTGCAATATAGGCATGCATTCTAGTTGAGCTTAAAAGGGTTAGTGTCACGCGCACGGACATTCATTTGCCCGCGGCACGGTGGAGGTGCCCACCGAGAGACGACGCTAGCGAATGAGAACGCGATGCGAACGGGGCCCGATTGCACTGTCGCGTGCTCCACTTGAAGGCGAAGCTCAAGCATCCTCCAAGTTTTTAGGAACGCGTTGCAAAAATGACAGTCGGTTATCTTTCGAATTATTATTATTATGTGATGTGAAGACAATGCACATATAACAGACAAAGAGAAAATAGGCAGGGAACAGGCTGACAACTGCTACTGAGAGGGGCACAACGCCTGCCTACTGTCTTCACTGATTCGGGCGAAAAAAGTTTGTTGTTACGGTTTAGGGGAAGGTGGGCCTACTTGGCACGGAAAACAACCGTTTCGGCCGGATACCACGGGTATTCCACGAAGAGAGAAAAAAAAAATGCAACCACTAGCTATCTGTGATCCCAGGCAGTGTTCCCTCGCAGAGATTGACAAGTGCACTTGGGCTCGATGACAACACCACCACTATTAATAATTATTATTATTATTTATTTAACAAACGTGCATCAGGAGTAGTTCAGTGTTCCTGTCTTGCTATACTGTCGCCGAGAATGTGTACCTTCCAAGCACAAATCAAGGGAACTCCCGGATAGGAGTTGGAGCATTACTTCTTCGTGAATATAATATATGCACCTAGGTCGCATACAGATGAGGATGCACCACTGCGAGCTCGAATTCACTGCAAGAATGTAAGAATGTTCAACATGTCAGCGCTGTAAAAATTAAGTGAGGTGTATATAAGAATAACCTTTTCAAGCAACAAAGTCGCATATTCCCCCCCCCCCCCCCCCCCGGCTTATTTTCTTGGTTTCAACTACTACAAACTGTAGATATCTCATTCGCAGATGGAGATTCGATTGCTTGAGTCGACATGCAGGCTTTAAGACAACTTATCGATCAGGTAATGACAATGCACCCGCCGCTTTGGTAAACTTACCCAGAATGTCAAGTATATAAATCGCAACAGCGAGGTGAAATTATTTGAAGCCAATCTAAGGCCAAGGCGGCATTTCGCGTCAGTCAGGTGACCGGGCACCGCGTGAAGGCCACGTGACGCATTTCGGGTCACGATATATACAGATCAACGCAACCGTGACATTGCTGGCGCGTGCTGGCGGCCTTCTCCAGAACCAAGGCAGACACGAGCAACGGAAAAGCGGCAGGAGAGTCCGCTTTTCGAACAAAGCAAAAGAGGCGACATAGACTAACGCAAAATACAAACGCAACGCGAAAGAGAAAATAACGAAAGGAGAGGATAAACGAAACTTTGAAACCCACTGTGCCTGGGGCAGTCCCGTCGAGCACGCTATTGACTTGGCGCACGTCGCGCAGAACAAAAACAACAAAAAATTACAAGAAACGACCACCGTCGGTACACCATAGTCGACGGTAAGTGCGCCACACACACACCCCTTTGCCGTGGCAAGCGTCGAAAACCACGCGTTCTACACGAGCACCGCGGGCAAGCTACGGGGTGCTCTTTCATCATAAATGCGCCTTCACCACTGCGCATTCATGATGACAGCAGCGCACGTGAGAGATGCATGTTCTGCGGGCGCATAGGAAACGACTCTCGGCCGCGACGCACAAGTGCACACGCACACAAAGCTACAGCTTGTGACAATGAGGAGAAAGAGAAGAGCAACGAAATGGGGGAAGGCATTGTTCAGCTATGCAATGCCGATTCGAGTGAGATGTGCCTGCAGTGCGTTTTAGGGGGAAAAAAAAGTCTGATCCGCTAGGTTTCTCAACACATCCGAGCCAATAGCGTGCGTGCGCACGCCGAAGTACATTGTTCGCATACATACATACATACATACATACATACATACATACATACATACATACATACATACATACATACATACATACATACATACATACATACATACATACATACATAAAATTATGGCGTTCCATGGAACAAGCGCCTAAGGACAGCTACAATTAAGATAGTAAAACAGATTACATTGTGAAATAGCCTGAGCAGCAGAGAAAAAGAGAACAAACATTTTTGTTTTACAAGGTAGCTAAGGAGAGACACTCTTAGTCCACGATGCCTTGAGCAGCGTCCTCGTGACCAGCCTTAGCTGATCGTCGAGGTGGTAGCTGGCCAATGCTTTCTCCCAAAGCTCGTGGGTGTGTTAAGGGTTGGGAGGCTATAGTGGCGATTTTCGGCAGCCTCCTACAATACGTTGGATGGACGCGGGTTCTCCGCAGAAGCGGCATTGCGGAGAAAATTGAGTAGGGCTATTTGGTGATTTCTGATTAGGTGCGGGAATGTGTCGACTTCCCGCACCTAATCTCTCCTACCTGCTCTCTAGGTAGTTACTTGTGTGCGGAAGGGTATGTTATGCGGGTGAGCTTATGATGCATGGTACATGACTAGAGAATGCATGCGCTCGGACTCTGCTTCCTCGGTGTTGGCTCGATGGGTCAAAGCTACTACGTAGCCACAGTAACGGCACCAGCCGTTACGCATAACCCGCCCCCTCACAGTCTTAAAAGAGTGACAACGCACGCGCTGTGCCACAGCATCTGATAAAGCTGTGGCACAGCGCGTGCTTACTTACCTCTCTTAAGAGCATGCGGTCCACACGTGAGGACATTGTTGAGCACCTTTTAATGCACTGCATCTGCTCTCGTTACGGTGTCAAAAAAATATTATATTTCAAAATCCTTTCTTAAGTCGTGCGAGCATGGTCTTGGTCACGCCAGCTTTGCCGAAACACCTGAAGGCGACGCTGTCATCTCAGTTTGTGTGTGATCATAGAAACGGGCACCCTTTTCATGTCGTTTCTCTGCGTCCTCTTATTTCACGACGCCACAACCTCATCGTTTATTCACATTCTCGTACGCGCGCGCGCGCGCGTACGCATGCACACATGCAGTTCTTGACTGATACAACTGAAGCGCCGGAGAACTTAAAACGTTTAACCCTGACACCCAATGAACTACTCGCTATATTCCCTTGCTTGTGAAGGCAGAGGAGTGACAACAGTTATTCAGCAATGCATAGTGTCGAGGTGGATAACCTATCTTGCGAACTGCTTCGGTCGGTCGGTCGTATGCTCGCGTATGGTCAGAAGCCATGCGAGGAGGTACGTCGCACTGCCACTGCTTAGCGCATTCATCGAATGGAGTCGAAAGGTTTAGATGTCTCATCAAACGCGAAGAGCGACCGTCGGCGTCAACACGAATGGCTAAAAATATCAAACAAAGCAAAAAAGCGATCGGCTCGCCTTGTGGCTCCGTGCGGCACTGTCCTCTAAAGCACCACAATGTGAAGAAGTGATCGAGAGTAATTAAAAAGTAATTGCCAGTAATTAAGATGCAGCTGAATGTAATTCAAAATGACATCAAGATAGCGCAGACGTTCAAATAGTGCACACGCAATGGATCGCAATCAAATAATCTTGGCATGCAAAGAACCCTGTGACCTTTTTTATTTTATTTTTTTCCGGCTTCGCTGTCTGAATGTGAGGCGCGAGCTGGCCCAATTGGTGCTTGTGTGAACGCGTGATCTGGTACTTCAGCCGGGGTTATTAAATAACTTAAACGTCGATTCACATATCAACTGGCGAACTGGAGGAGAATAAGGCACTATGATGGATGATGCCACGGAACTGGATGTGGATATGTGTGAAAGGTGAAGCGTAAAAGACTAGAAAAGTAATAACAAAAAAAAGTGACAAAGCAACGACTTTTGTGCCTTTCTTAAATATGTATGTATACCTCATTCGCGCGCAAAAATTTTGTCTTGCAAAGCGAACAATTCACCGCCTGTTAATGCAGCAGTTCTGCAGCCAGCCTAACTTAATTTAAATAAATTTACCGATAGATAGCTAAGCGTGGTCGCCTTGCAGGAGGCAGGGGAGGGCTTGACTGCGCAATACGTATAAGACATTTGCATTGCCACGAAGACACTTCACATCATCTACGCGGTTCAAACAGTACTCACGCATTATGCAATTTTCTGATCTAGACTATACCGCATACCTCGGCTACTAAATATTGTCGAACATAATATTGGTATCTATACAAATTAATTTGAATATTATGAATACTTCTCTCTCATATTTTCATGCCATGGAACATCCGGTGGTTCGTTGGAGAGCGATGCTGTCAACAAGCGTCACGAATAGTAAAATTGTGTCCCAGTTATCGTGGTTTGGTCCGATGTACAGTACGGTCCACTGTTAAAGGGAACACTCGAATGAGCACCTTTAATTTTGCTGGCCCTCTAACAGCAAGTGGACAGGGAAACATTGTTCATGCACTGCAAGAGCATGTCAAAAAGAGGCAGAACTGTCAACCACCAGTAGTTATATGCAAATCTAAGCCACTATGTTTTTGAAGAGAATGAAATCTAAACATACCCAGCACGCAAGTGTTCCCTTTAACAATGGACCCGTCTGGACATTGATATCATGTCGTTTAGCGTGCGATGGAATCGCTCTGTTACACCATTCGTTTGCGGGTGGTTGGTTGGCTGATGTCGGCTTGTGAACTGTGCCACAATAAACATGTCACCGCACTCAATTTCCGTAATGCACTTTATTTTTTGCGGCAATTTAGACTTTTCAAATGCAACGGCATACGAACGATTTGCAGCGCACGAACAACGTACTGCATATGCAGTGTATTGCCAGCATTGTATTACTTGCATGTCCCGTGTTTTTGATGTAGTACGTCAACGTCGAATGCAAACAGGGGTATGTATACTCTGTCATGCCGCATGGCCTTTAGCCTTTGCTCCTCTTTCTGTATAACGAAGACATGGACTTGAGCTAAAATAATTAATCACATATTTTGCCATCCCTCCCTTCTTTAGTCACGACCCATACGTATGCGTTCCCACGTGCTTCGCGCCTCATTTCCCCCTTTGTTTAACTCCTCGTCCGACCGTAGACGTGCCGGCAGATTCGTTAAGGCGCGAAGAGATTTTCAAACACCCGCCACGTTGCAGTCACCAAAGGGGCGCACCGTCCTTCGTCCACGTGTCGGTGCGCCTCCCCCCTTTCCCTTCGGCTCGGCGAATGGGCTCAATACTAAAATTAGCCGCTTCAACTCTTTAGAAGCCCACCACCGCGGCCACAGCACACACGCCTCCGCGACAGCCGCAGAGCTCATCGGCTGCTTGCGCAATCTCCCCAACGCGGTTTCTAATTTGAAGAATACCTCCGACGAAAAGGAGACGGGAGTGGAAGGAGATAGAGAGAGGGCCGCTTGAACAAAAGAATAAAAAAAATGTATCGTTAAACAGTCCCCCTCCCGCGGTTTCCCCGTTCTCTCCCCCACCCAACGCCGCCTTTCAGCTCAATTGTGTGTTTTCTCTTGATTCCAACGCGAAATCCTCCTATTAAGGAGAAAAATAAAGAAAGAGAAAAAAAGAAAACATCCCCGCGCGAAAGGGTGAGAAATAAAGGGAAGTACATACACACACGGGAACAGTGATTTCTGGACGCGCGTCGCGCTTCATTTTCCTATTCTCCTTAGCGGATTCATGTCCGCTCGTTCACGGCTCTCTTCCCCTTTTAAACTTGATTTTCATTCCTTCTTGTTTTCAAACTTGCAGACCACTTCCGCTCCTCCCCTCCCCCCCCCCCCCCCCCAACCCGCCTCTCTCACGCTCATCCGACGTGTTTGCGCCCTCTGCTCACTCCCCACCTTTTCTAATAGCACCCTTCTTTCTTCCAGCCTCGCAGGCAAAAGAAATAAGGATTAACTTCGCATCCCCGAGTCCCGACAGGCACGCACACAAAGGGAGAGAAGGAAATATTGAAGGGAGAGTGAGGGGGCAGCTGAGAGAGGCGAATCGAAAAGGATACACCCCCCCCCCCCCAAAGTTTTACTCTCCATGTTTTACTTGTTTCTCTCCTTCTTTCACTTCGCATCTTTTTATTTCTTTTTCATAACATACCAGCGTTTCATTTTCTCCCCGTTCAATTTCGTCTTATTTCTCGCGCTCTACGTAGCTCTTTCGTCGTTCTTTTTTTCTTTGCCGCTTTTTTTTTTCTTCGTCACAAACTCGTTTCAGCTATACACGTTGCGACAACTCTAAAAAACCGCGCACCAACGACGTCGACTCACGCCTGCCTCTCTCCAAGTGAACCGCGTTTCTATTCCTCCTCAGCGGCACTTTGAGCACGCGCGTCCCCGTAATTTTTAATCTCACCACTCTTATTCTCCACGACACTCAACTCGCTAGCTTGTCTGCCGCGCTCAGCGAAGAAAGAAAAATAGCAAATCGAAAAAAAAAAAAATACAGTGCGGAGGAAATCAAAGAAGGGACGTCGAAGCAACTAATCACACACGTACATTTGTGCAACCTTTTTTTGCCCTTCCTTTTTCTCGTTCAATTTCCTTCGTTCGCTTGCCCGGAGTCTGCCTCGTTTTATACGTCATCCTTGCCGTTCGAAGAAACACGCTCTTTCTCGTCTATCCTTCCTCAATTTTGCGTGTGACGTCTCCGATTCCGGTGGTCGCTCGTCGTCGCCTTCCCTTTCATTCCCCCACTAGGCTTAATTCCTCAGTTTCGATTTTTTTTTTTTTGTCTTTTCGCCCGTCGCGCTGCTTCCTTAACGAATTTTCCGGAGACACACGAGTGTTTAATAACCGTGCGAACGGCGTGTTTCGCGGTATCATCCTTCTCGTGTTCGTTTATACTTTTTTCCCCTTCCTTTTCTCGGTCGGCTTCGTTACCTGTCGTCCCTTACTTTGTAAGCCCGCGCAATTCGGTTCTCTCTTCCTTTTTTTTTTTTTTAAGTCCTGTACAAGCTTAGCCTGGGAGTATAAAAGTGCTTGCTCACAGGAACCATTCTCGCGCGTTAACGAGCTTTGCGAGTATAAAGAGAGCGCCAGCGAAAAAAAAAAAGAAAAGAATGTTCTCGTCTACGCTTTTAACGCTGGTAGAAAAAGAGAGAGAAAAAAAAGCGCTCAACGAATAGAACGAATTACAACGAAATGCGAGTGCGGTGACGAAGCGCAGTAATTAATCTAAGTACGCGGAGTACCCTCGGATGCTTTTTTTTTTTTTTTTTTGTGAGTGTGTTCTCGACACCAATATTAGCTCTTATAGAGCACGCCATATGGCCCCTTTTTTTTCGCCTGCTTAATAGGGCCCACATGCGGGCGTAATATCTCGTCATACTTACGCGTACGTTCTACAATTGGACGCCTTTACAAATGAATGACCGATATAACGAATTATTGCTTATACGTCCCCGCTGCATTGTGAGCTTTACGGAGCGCCACTTTTGCAACGAAACAACCTGTTTGACGAAGGATTTCGACGGTCACGAGCACTTTGTTATAAAGGCTCGCGACTCACACACGCACACTGTATGTATTGTCGAAGCTTTCACCTCGCAGGCTGCGCGATGACGAACATAACATAATGATTAAGATAATGATTAATAGATGCTTAACATAATGCCTACTATATATATATATATAACATGCGTACGCATGTTAATAACTGTCGCAGTTCGGTCTGGCGTACAATTAGCACCACTCCTCTCCTGGAAGTGAACGGCGTTAATAAGGTAGAAAGAATCAGAAACGCAACAAAACAAAAGCGCGGCTGGCGTTGATCCCACTGTCCTCTTTTCCCTTGCCGGCTGCGCCACCCTTTCCCCGGACGCCTATCAGCGCTTTTCCTTCGTAGGAGGCAAAGCACACACCGTGGACATGAAGCAGCACGCCTACGAAAATATAATCAGAATATGGCAAACTGTCTAATTCAACGGGCCACTTCCATCCGTTAGCTCTGCATCCTTGAAGGAAAACGCGCACACTACTGAACAATAACCATGCACAAAATTAATGAGCGGCTGAATCATCCGAACCGAGCAGTTGTCAGCCTTCTCAAATGAAACCTATACTACGAACGGAGGCGTGGGAAAGGGAAACCGCAATCGTTTATCGCTAGAAGCAAAAGCTGCTTCATATTATTGTAGTAGTTATAAAAACGGTGCGACAGCACGCAAGACTGCGGCGTTTTCGCTTTGTCACAAAATTTTGTCATTTATACTTCGTTTAAGCCGTAGTCTGCCACACCAGGGCAGCGTGGAAAATTTCGAAAAGTGAGACTAAAGCGGCTGCTTTCCGGGAGCTGCTAAAAACTCTATGCACTGAGACTTCTTGTGATTTAAAATGTAATGTAGCCCTTCTTTGTGAACATACCATTGTTCAATCACCAGTAGACACGCTGGAAATCCGCAAGAGCTAATGCGGGAACTTGAAGGTGGTGGCGCCAAGCGCATTGTCATTCATTGTGTGTGCTTTAATCCCGCTTTATCAAGCCTGTGCTATATCGGCAAGAGCCAGGTTTCTCGTGTTTAAGAAGCGTGAAAGTTGCTTTGTATCCGTCTATTTAATAAAAAGTAAAACATTAACGAGCGACTTGGCTGTGCGTCCATGCTTTATACACAACCAAAGCGCTTCTCTGTTTCCTTCGCAAGAAGTGGCATGCACCGTCGTGCCAACTTTGCTTGTGTGCTTTTGCGCCAGCAAAGACAAACTAACTTGTGTCGCTGTCTATTATGAACGACTGCAATGTTCGATGAGCGTTATTCAACAGAAAAAAAGACAAACGAAACAAGCAACCACTCCGAACACCTACAGCAAAACCATGCAACGCACTAAAAGGAACACGGGCGAAGGCATATGTATTTATGTAGCCACTAAAACTTACAGCAAGGCAAGAGGGCGTAGCGTTAGAGATGCTATCGAACCAAGGACCATGCAATCACGAGGTCGACACTGTAGCTAAGAAAACACTAAATAGATTAGACAAACGGCGCATCGTTACAACACCGTACAAAGTGAATGAGTACAGTCAGAAAGAGCTATACGTTATAACTGTGAAATTAAATTAACGTCTCTGGCGAGATGAACTTAAAGTAGAATGAAACGATCAGGGCCTCCTTCGCGAGCGCCACCTTGCAGGCGTGTGAAAGCGTATTCCCTTCCACAAGGCTTATGGTGAACGCACTTTTTTTGGTCACCTTTTTGGTCGGCGTTCAGTGTTTTTATTTCTACCATGCCAACGCGTTTCTACTTTTGAACGTGGTCATCGAAGCACAACCTCATTGTTGAAAGGTGTAAAAATGTTATTGATGCGTATATAGAATGCACTCCTAAAACACGGGAAAGTTGGTGAGACGAATCCTTAAGCATTATTATTACTATTATTATTAATATTATTATTATTATTATTATTATTATTATTATTAGTAGTAGTAGTAGTAGTAGTAGTAGTAGTAGTAGTAGTAGTAGTAGTAGTAGTAGTAGTAGTAGTAGTAGTAGTATTGCTGTTGTAGTTGTAGTTGTTGTACGCCAGAAAAGGATACACCTGCGAAACTTCGTTTCTAACGTGTCGCCCCGTTCACATGGGGGGGGGGGGGGGTGAGGGGAAAAAAAGGAAAAACAGACACTGTCATACTGATTATTCTTAGAACGGGCGTCTGCCATTTCCTCGTTAGCCATCTATAGCGACGAAAAGAAGACCAGCAGGGCGTCCCGCGACACGGCGTCTCGAGCCAAACCAGGTCACACCCGCGCAGAGAACAAAGCGCGGCCCGAGATGGGCACGGCCAGCCCGCTCTGGCACCGCCGTGGAAGGCCTCGCATTCTCCCGCCGAATGGCCCAGCAAGAACAAAAGGGAGCAGGAGAGCCGCTCCGCGAGGAAGCTCTTGTCTGTGTAATGCCGGTGCACGCCTATTAGGCACCTGCGCCACTCGGTCAGTCATTATATATATATATATATATATATATATATATATATATATATATATATATATATATATATATATATATATATATATATATATATGCGAGAGATGACGTCTTCCGCGCGCGCTATACACAGCAGGACGCCATTTGCTCGCGTAACGAGTTTTGATTCGCGCGCAGTGAGTGCGATGGCCGCCGACCCCGTGGGATTCGGCCGCTTGATTAGTGCCGATGACTACAGCCACTCTCGTATCCCCGCCACCAGCAGTTATAACCAGCGCGAAACGCACATAACACTCGGGGCTTATTCCATCCTGCGCCGTGAGAAACGAGCTGGGCCACAAAAACGAGCGTTGATTAACGCGCGCGAACTTCACAATTTCTCGTTACTGCCGTTTGCATTCATCATGCTGCTCCCACGACCGACTAACTTCTCGGAACCGCGCCCCGCGCTCTTTCGCGGGGGCCGCTCGTTTTAAAGATAAATTAGTTAAATAACGAGGAGGAGAAGAAGGATAAAAGAAAGCATCGAGGTAAGGGGTTGGGGCGCCCCTGAGTGTCGCTCAGGGCGACGCCTGAGAGCGCTGTTCTACATATATATATATATATATATATATATATATATATATATATATATATATATATATAGAGAGAGAGAGAGAGAGAGAGAGAGAGAGAGAAAGAGAGAGACTATATACGATTGCGGTCCGGTCGTCGCTTTCTGCGAATCATCGCGAACAATCTGCACAATGTCCGCGCCTGGCGTTCAATTATACGAAGAACCAAGGCGATAATAGGGCGCGCGGTGCGTTCCAATCAGAGTGGAGCATTCATCGCGTCTCCATAAGGGACCGGGTGATTGGTTCCCCAAACTGATTAATCTCTCTCTCGGCCATAACAAGGGGCGCCCCGAGAGAACGAAGGAGAACATGGCGGCGCGTTCGAGGTATAGAGCGAGAAACGTGCCACTGTACACGGACGAGACGAAGCAAGCGTTGAGGCACAAAAAGCCGCTCGCGCTCGGCGCGCACATGCACGAACGGGAGAAGAGATATTACTCGAGCTCCAACTATAAAACGGCGGCGAGATGACGACTATCTCGCTTACAACGCAATCCCCCAATCGCGGGGAGTGCAGCAGCCGAATTAGCGAAACAGTCATCAATCATGGTGCGCCGGCTACTAATCCCCGAAGTAACGTTAATCGATTGGCAGAGACCCAATTAAAGGACAAAACGCGAGACTCCCACTATGGGGCCCCCCGCAAGAAAGGAAAAAAAAAAAAAGAAATGAACACGCGAGTCTAGCATTCGATATAAAACCAAGCTGCCGCGCTAGTTCGCGACGGCCAGAATGGTTCACACGCGCTCTATTTCGAGGGAAAGTGTAATGGACTTTGAGAACGACGCACATGGTTCAGGCAGTGTGCAAGAGATATCGACCGGCGCAGGGGGTGCATATATGCGCGTCTATTATCAAACGAGACACATTAAATAACAACCTCGTTTTCCTCCCGAAGGTTGAAAGAATTATCCACGCGGCGCGTCCCCGCTAAAGTCTACATAATATAGCGCAGTGGGGTGACTGTCTCTTGTGTGTGTGCACCAGCGGCATCAACAGCAAGAGAAATATGACGAGGCGCGCGTACAGCATACTGTAGGAACAGCCCGTCCACGCATACGTCTGCACAAAAATGGTCACATGCCCGCCGCGGCCGCCGCTGGGTTGGGGGCAAATTACACGCCTCAGAGGACCGCAATTAAAGGGAAACCAATCACGAATGACTCATCGAGTGGCCAACGGAGGACGGTGGAGGGGTAGGACGCACTAGCCAGAGATAAGAAAAATAAAAATCAATGTTACGCGGTATGATGGGAAAGAAGGAGGGGGAGCGGGGCAGGGTTAAAACCGGCTCACCTCAGCACGCATACACGCGAAGTCAATCGAACAAGCGCGGCGTTCAAAGTCTAGAAGCAACATATCAGAGTTCACGCTTTGGCAACAACGCAAGTAAATCAGCAACGCATGCGAATTCCATGCAGCGCGGCAACTCGCCAGCCAATATATACATATAACACCAGCGAATCCCGACAGCAACTAATCGTGGTGAAGGGAAACGCGCGCGCTAGCGGTGTCGGCGGCAAGTGGTTGGCGTGCCCGAGGGTCGCGCAGTTGGTTGGGCGACGACAGGCTGCGTGTTATCTTGACGCGCTTCGTGTCGCAAAGCCCGCGGCGGTCAGCATGACGCTCCCACGTTGAAAGAAAGGGGGGAGATGCCGACAGCGGCCCTCCCGAGCACTGGACGGGCCGGACCGACTGGCCTCGTCTCTTAAGTGTCTTTCGAATATTGTTTCTTTGGTCCCCTTCACCTTTTTCTACGGGCGTGTGCGGCAAGCACTGCTCGAAAGGAGGAGTGGGGGGAGGAGGATTGTGGCACGTGCGCGCCGTTGACGGATGGCCAATGGTTTTCCAAAGAAACTCATCGCGACGGCAAACTGGCCCGCCAGCGCAAAATTCCGATTGGAAGAAAATGTTTTTCATTCAGCCCGCTGTGTAGACCAGCCGCTGCATTGACATAAAAGAGGCTCTTACGCTATAGAATTGTTCGTAAGATCATATACGAGCGAATTCTGATACCGGGCAGCGAATGCGGATCAGTGAACGCTAGCGACAAATGTCAAAGTACTCTTTTGTCGATCCGGAAACAGCGCGAAGGACAAGAGAGGCTACAAACGCAGCGCTGTGTTTGTATACCCTCTCTTGTCCTTGTGCTTCGCGCTGTTTCTGGATTAATTATGGATAACCAACAAGCCCGAGCTACCCTTGTATACTTTTTGTCAATGGGGCCCCAAATGAGGGACGATATATATAAAGAAAAGTCTTTATGCCTGAAATATTCGCATGAGTAGGCACAAACCAATCATGATGTTGGGCATATTATCAGCGAAGGCTGCATGGTCAATGGTAAAACCGTACTTACGAACCAATAAGTTTGTGAAACCTCGACCTCGGTAACTACAGCTCGGCCATACTGAAGAGACAGGGTAATTAAATATCGCGTTGTCGGAGAGTAAGACTTTTGAAAGCTAAACTGAAGCGCACAGTTTAGGACGTCGGTGCCATGTAACTGTGCGTATTGGGAAAATAAGCCAATAAATATGCCGCATCAAAAGACCAAGGTGCGGCAAACCCGTGTTTCGACGACATGCCCCTGAAACGCCGGAGCGAGAGGTGTCGTTTTGAGCGACAAGAACGCTGCTTCGAGACAGCCGGCCGCGTGATTAATTTAGTTGAGTTGGGTTTAATGGCGCAAAAAAAAAAAGAAAATCGCTATATCTAATAGCACAAGAGCTACGAAGGCTGATACATCATGCGCTGTTTACGGGGGGGAGGGGGGGGGGGAAGAGCGGAGCGATTGTTAAGAAGTGTGTGACGTGTCCCGAGCGTGCAGTGCAACAAAGATCCTTCGCGATTATGCGACAACAAAAACTCGCAGTGGCCAATGGCATTCGGTGTTCCGAAATGTAGTCATTTAATTGCGCGCGCGCTGCCCGCCATGCTAAATGCATATCTGCCATTTTACCGCCGAATAGATTTTACCTCAATGTGTTCGTCAGTCGTTCCTCGTGCTACGCATAAATTTCAATATCCAGGAGCCACGAACTCCAATCTTTAGCGGTACACACACAAACAGTGGAGAGAGAGAGAAAGCTCTTTAATGAAAAACAGAGAATTCTGCCGGCGTACCTAAAGGCGCCTACATGCTACTCCCCTACACAAACAGTGGATTCGTGTATGGACACATGCACGGCAGCTGATGAAAACGTTCTTCTTTTAAAAACTGTACAAACAGTAGCGCGACACCAGGCACCAGGCACACGCTTTGTGCGATATCTAGAGGAAAGCACGTCGGCTCTGCAAACGGCAAGAAAAAAAATTGCGGGCAGTTTGCACTAAGTTGCGCAAAGCTTGGCACAGCGAAGCACGGACTCGTGGCCGCTCGAAGTGTAGTACAATTATTCACTCTAGCATATACCTATCGTAAGTCGACCTGATCGCCTGCGCCATTCATTCGGCATTTTTTTCAAACATTCGCATTGTGTCTGTGCCCTCTATCGCCAAGTGCGCGCCGAGCATGTAAACCCAAAGGCAGTCAGCATTCGGCCGCTATACAGGTCGCAACGTCGAGAGTTAGTGACTCATTAGCATTGCCGTTCGAAGTAATCTAACTATTTAAGGGCAATAAACTCAAGCAATATTTCATTCCTACAGTGTTTCACATCTGTCTAGGTACACCTATTACAGGAAACGATGACCGTGAGTTATCAGGCGACGGCCGCTGCAACGCAGCCTGCGGCCCGTTTTCAGGTGCATGTATATTCGCAGTTGTAAAACAAGGTAGCTCGCAAGTAAATGCGAGATACCTTAATTCCTTTTACGACTGAAATTATGCATATAGCAAGTACCGTTAAATGGAAAAGATGTGCTTACGTTCGCGCTTTACGGGAGTATGTAGAGGACAATGCAGTCCATTGCATGTATGGCCTCCGAGATTTACGAAGCGCACTCAATTATGTTCATATATGTGCGTCCCTACCTTCCGAGTACCTCCCAAGCGCACACACATAGTTTGCGCCCTTTCAAGCCGACGTCCCCGGACGACGGCACAAGCCCAACGCAATCCCTGCTATTGCTGCTGCATCGTCGATGTATTTGGCGGGGGTTCCCGGTTCAAGCAGCACACAGCTGCGTTTAAGCAAAGACAATATTCAGCTCAGCTTCTATAAACATTAGGTCGGCGGCATTAATTCGCACAGTAGGTCATGCAAACAACTGGCGTGGTAGGGGTTCTGCTCAGCACACTAAATGTTATTGACTTGGGGTTGCAGAGAATTTATGAACGCCCGTAATATCCACACTTTCCTTATCTTTTTTTTTTTCCGTCTTACTATTTTACACTCATTGACGTTCAAGGTAGGAAACGGGAAAACCAGCTGGTTAATCAACGTCTCCGATAGTCCTCCCTTTTTTTTTTCTATATCTACCTTATTAAGCAAACGAGTTTCGTGTGTGAGGGAGACGTTTTAGAAAGGGCTGGCTTGATTGAACGGTACTGTACCACGTTAGATGAGTCTTAGTAGAAGCTGAAGTCGAGATTAATTATCACAATCATTAGCAGGAGCGTGCTCTGCTTCAACTGTTCGCAAGGGAGGGACAATTAATGTAATTTGACTCAAGGGCTTTCACCCAAGCTAACTTAATTGGCCGGATTCGGCACACCCAATCCGTTTCTTTTACAGCGAAAGCTGTTATGAGATCACAACAAGGGCCGTTTTTCGCACTGTAGTTGTCTGCCGCCGCCGCCGGTGTCCGTAACCGCTATCGCACGAAATAAAAAAAAGGAAATAAGAAACAAATTCGTAGATGGCACTGGGTTCGAACCTGGGTCCTCTGCGCTTGAGCCTAGTATTCTACCTCAGAGCCACGCCGGTGCTCGAAGCTGCTTTGCAAAAAGACCCTCCACAGCCTTCATGTCGGGAAGGAACTACATTAAAATATGTAATGTAGCGTGGTAGAAGAGTAAAATAACAACCAGGCGTCACACAATGCGAATTGCGCCACGAGTGGGTTGTTGAATGCTTCCAACCGATTACAAAGGGCTCTGCCATAATTCTTCATCGTCATCAGCCACAGCATCAACAAAGTGCACATAATGCCTTACAGGTGTTTAGCGGGTACCGCGATTCTCCGCAGAATGACGGAAAATGGCATAGTGGCTGCTTCCCTACTTCACAAAAATTATTATTTATAGCGTAGTGGGTTCCTCGCAAATGCACTTCTATTGGTTGCCAAGGAGGCCCATAAGGCCCCCATGATCCATTTCCTCAGGGTCAAGGCACACGCCTTAGTGGGCGCATTCTGTTAAACCCTCGTAGTATTCGAACTGCGCACTAGGAACAGAATATCGCTATCGCGTTCAGCTCTTAAAGGCGAAGCTTAAGCGTCCCCCAATTTTCCCCCCCTCTCTCTTTCTCACGTTAACGTATGTTATATAGCGTGGTGGGGGAGTGAAATAACGACCGGGTGTCACACAATGCGAATTACGTAACTAGTGGGTCCTTTAAGGCTTCTAACCCATTACAAAAGACTCAGCCATAATTCTTCATCGTCATCAGCCATCGGATCAACAAAGTGCACATAATATGCCTTACAGATGGTACCTCGCTCCTCCGCAGAATGACGAATAATGGTGTAGTGGGTGCTTCCCAACCTCAAAAAATTATGGTTTGTGGTGTAGTGGGTACGCTGCTACATGCTAGTGTACTTGTCCCAACAGTTTATAACGGGCTCTAGAAATGCCGCTCTTCCAGCTTTCGCTGTGGCTGTGCTGCGCTTTCCGCGCAGTCTTGGCGTTTTTTTTTGTTTGTTTGTTTGTTTATGTGCCCAATGTGGTGCTTGCGACTCGCGTTGCATTTCTCTTTGATAATCAGGCTAGGGGGGTATCACGTCTCGCTGCACTCTGCGAGGCGCCGGTTTCAATACCAGGGGTACTGGAATGCAAAGAAGCACTCGTGTACCCAGACTCGGGTGAATAAAGTATTCCGAAGGCCCTTAGATGGGTGTGCTTAAAGGGACACTAAAGAGAAACAATGAATTGGTTTAGATTGATGAAGTGTGCTCGTAGAACTCTTGAGTAGTTTATTTCACCACCATAGGTTTATTATTAGAGGAGAAAACCAAGTTCAAAGTTTCATTTTTAAATTTCGCGCCGAACTTTGTAATTCGTGACGTAAAAGGTTTCAAAGAGCATTTAACGTATTTTGGCGCCATTGGCTCGACGAAATTTCCACAAACTCGCTATGTCAAGTCTCTGGCCCCCTGAGAGGACAATGTACTTCGATTTAACCGATTAGGAACTACGTAGGCCCAAGCAGGCGCCGTTAAAAATATGTGACGTCACGGCAAATGGTGCGGGAATACCAAGGTGGCGTCGCCACCTGTATTTTCTTTTTGCGCGTTTTCTCGCTTACTAAGCGTCCTCGCGCAGGAAGCGTGGTGTTTTTGGTATCGTGGAACACTACTTTACTAATGCGAGAAAAATCGTTTTGCTCTTTAGTGTCCCTTTAACAACTCAGCCGTTGCATGAAATGTTATAGAACCCCTTGTCCATGCACGCAAACTAATACTGCAAATACTGTAACGACAGCTATAGAAGCACCACACGATGTTGCACATTTTTTAGTCGCATCAGCCGCTATGTGGCTGGCGTGTTTTCACGTTCGAACGACCAACGGTCACACGACAACGAATGTCGGACGCGAGAGAGGCTGCTACTGCGCAGCTGCTCACAGCGAGGTCCTGGCAGTCCGAGCTCAGCGACGTTCGACAGGCATCGATCGATTGGTATACAGCGCTGTGGATGAACCCGTTCTCGTTACAAACGAATACAATATCGCGGACCAATCCATCAACGCAGTACGCGTTGCAGCTCGGAGCAGCCGAAAGTGATGCGAGTACCGGCGCGCTCGCATGGTACGACAGATGGCTCGACGTTTTCTTTTGGAAAGGCGGCTGCCCGACCGGATACTACTGGCGAGCGACTGCTACGTAGCACGAAGTTCGCGCGCAAGGCTAGCTGCACGAAAACAGCCGCGGAACGCAGGAGAAAAGTGCTACTTTTCATGTGGTTAGCCTTCGTCGCCGCTGGCTTCAGTGAGGCGGCACGTCATCAGTAAGGCTTTACAGGAGTGATAACGTTCATCCGGGCAATGTGTTCACATTAACGCTAATAGTGACCGATTATACAAAGGTGGTTCAAACGCAATGCGAAATCGAACAAGGCATCTACTGAGTGCTGCGTATTCGATTCGTTGAGTGTGGCGAAAGGTGCTGCGATGGCTGCCCCAAGAGAAAGTACACAGGTCGATGCGTGCAAAAAGCGCAATCATGCGGATTTCCTTTTGCGTCTTGCATCTTCGCCGAGGCGTTTGGGAAGCCCGGACGTCACTCAAAGCCAAAATATGCGTGGCTTCAGCTATAGAAACTATTTTACAGAGGCGTTTAAGTGCCGCCACCTTCAGTCATTAACGCTGGCGTTTTATACCTATAACTAAATGAACTACATCCCGCATCATTTCCGCCAACATTGCTAACAAGCTTAGACACCACGCGGTGACCTCGACAAATGTAGTGCAGTACAGAATGACTTCAAGCAGTCACTTCGACACACACCATCGAGCTTCGTACCAAATTTACTAGCGACAAATCTGGCGCCTTTTTGCCCAAGGGCAATTCAGTCAGCATGGGAATGGTGGGTACTATACTCTGTTCCAGAAGTTCCGTGCAGCACTGTGGAAGCTACAGGCCTTCTCAACCAATCAGGAGGGCGAGCACATCTAAGTGTATCCTTCCGCGCCCTGTCGTCTGCTAGCGGCGAGCGCTGCAGCGAAAGCGGCAAGAGCGTCTCGGGACACTGTGCAACTGCGCAGTGAGATGAGCTGTAATTGTCAAAGCAGTTAAATATTCTCCTCGGCGCCGTAAAAGCGCGCGTCTTCGAGATACTTGCACGTAGACATTTGAGGGATAGTGTTCAGTGGCTCATGTTTCGGTGGAAAGCGCCGCACTAGCCAAATTGAATATGAAAGCACCACGCTTCATCAGATTTCGTATACGCATGCCTATGGGCATGCGAAGTGCCGCTTCGCTCCCTAGTCGTAAAAGCTGATCCGGGAACGATATCGCACAGGTGAACCAGGCGCCGCCATTTTGACTAAGGAGTGACCAAATCTGCCACCGCGGACTAATCACAACCCAAGACTGGGTCCTCCGCGGCGCTGTGGACGCTCGGGCTGTGCGGACTACTCATACAAGTTTAGACAGTGTCGTGCCATTCCTTCGTACTTTATAAGTAAAAACATAACACATACGAGCCACAACAGCGTTATTTCTTTCGTCATTTGCATGTTATAACACGTACAAGCAAGAACTCTTTCTTCAGTGTCATGGAGCCACAAAAATTGTTTTATACAGAAAATGCGACAAAATCGTCATACAAATCACAGCTACAACACGCAGAGAAGCCTTCAAGTAAAAATCCCCCGACGAGACCGCTTGCAAAAGTCGTGAGGACAAACAACGGGCTACGTATATGGGGCACTACATCTCGCTTCGCAACAACCTGCGCTCGAGGGTCGTGTAGCCTTGGCTCTGCTGCACGGAACTTCTGGAACAGAGTATAAACACGGATGTGCCTAATCTTCGTTTATATGGCTTCAAGCGGCTCTGCGACTTTTCAAATTCACTGTTATCAGCAAATTACTGCGTTACAAACGAAACCATTCGCAATCTTCGTGCGCGCACGCTGTTGTGGCCCGCTTTGCACCTGCCGTCATGGTATCGGGTGTTTCCACAGGGCCACCTGTGGCTAGAACTCGTCGCCACCATAAGGTTGTTTGACTCTGTGACCCGTGTTAACCCGTCAATCTTCAATTTGAATGGTTCGCCGAGGCGTCGACCTTCCAGGAAACTTAGAAAAAGGAATGCAACCCAGGTGACGTCAACAACCGTCCAAGGCAGACACATTGCAGTGCAAACAAAGCCAGAAGAACGCGTCAGGCACGGAGACTGCACAAATACACGTACTACGCATCACTCGCACTGGATATCAACGATCGCAGCGCCAGAGGTCTCTCCATTTTTTTCTTTTTTTTCTGTTGCAAGAACTTCGATGCAACTGACGGTAATGGCGCTCTACTCTAGGCATTATCAGTCCACTCAACTTTCACGTACCGTGGCGCCGCCAGGCGGTGGCCGCCGGAAGCTGTCAAAATTACTGAAAATGTCGGACATGCTTGAGGTAGCAAATGTTACCGCTTGTTTTGTCTCGCTTGTGGCCGTTTTGCAACGTTGTGAGCGGTCTCGATATTAGCGTGGCACTGAAGTTGGACGCAAAGTTGAACGCAAGGAAAAAAAAAAAAAAAAGACAACTGAGGTTTATGCGTGCCTCAATGCGCACAGCGCACAGATTAGCGTCTCAAGTAGGCGTGAGTAGTTAAACGGGATACACTTCGCAAACAAAAATAACCGAGTCCCTTGAAAATAGCACCCATTAATTTGTTCCCGAGTAGATACTTCTGGGGTTACAACATCTCAGTTCGCCTTTCTCGTGCTTCGTTTCGCCGCTGGATACGGTCGCTGCGCAAAGCATTACGAGAACTGGCTAAGGTCCAGTTTCAAAACACCCATCACATTATTTCACGACTGAAATTCCTGCACTGCGACTCTGTGACAACATAGCAGTAGATGTGCGCAACTGTTTAGTCCATTCTTCTTCGCCCTTGTGTTGCTTCTGCGCTAAAATTTATTGCCTCTGCGACTTCTCATCTACAGCACTTGCTGTTTCCATCAGTTTCTCTTCGGCTTTAGTAGTTGGTGGAGCTGTTCCTATTGTCCCTGCCCAGACACGACATGACAAGAACTTTATTGGTGTCCTGAGCAACTCGAATCTGGGGAGCCGGAGGCCCCCAGATCAATTTGGTGGCTCCGCACTTCTCAGACACCGAAAACGTAGAATGATAAGTGGAACTTCACTTCTTAGCACTGAACACCGTATTTTGCCGCTGGCTTCATTCGCTGCTTGCAGACTTCTTGCGGTCTTCCGCACTTTTTTATTATTTTTTCTTAATCAAGGATGCGCAATGAAATCATACTGCTTGTACTCGAACATGATTAAAGTGGTTCTTGTCCTTCGGTCGCACAGGGGCACAAACTGTTTGTCGACTTACTCAACTTCGTGCTTTGAAGTGAGTTGAACAAGCTACGCGGCAGAATGCAATGAAAGCAAAAATACGATAAAGCATACCTAAGATTTTAGGCGTCGAAATTTCATGCTTTGTGGCAAACTTCAATTAAGATATTGTGCAAACAACGCGGCAGGCATGGCAATGCGCGATAAGCGCTGCTAGCAACGCGACGGACGTGTTTGCGCAATTGTATTCCTAATTCGGTTGCATTCACGTACCCGAGATTCCTTCAGTTATTACAACATGTGATCTCTCCACTGCTTACACAAATACATAAATTGGGGAATAATTGAAGCGCAAAGAACTGCATTCTATTCTTCTACAAGCGGGTACGTTACTATACGGTCTGCAGCGCTGCAATCGACAACCGCCATGTTGGGTGTACAGTGGCGCCACCTATAGACCGTGAATGTTGCGAATAGGAAAAGTCCAACGAGGACGTTTTAGTCACGCGTTTCGGGCCGCCCGGCGTAGCAGCCAAGGCAGACTGGCCTTCACTACTACGATGTTTACACCTTCAACCTTGCGCACGCACGGCACCGTGTGTGCCTTCCTTCCCAATCATTAGCGTTGAAATAAGTGTCCAACTATTATAGCTTCGAACCAGACGAACAAATTACCCCTCGAGATAAGCACTCGAGCGACGCGCAGGAAAGCGTCCGTCATACCCATGGGCAAGCCCTTAGTGACGAAATGATACAGCAAAGATAGACAGAGAAAAGAAACAAAAAGTAGGCACACGCATAATAAGCCGTTTAAGGGGAATATAACGATAGACAAATGGCGATGGCAGTGGAGCGAGCTAGAAAACGCGGGAAAGCCTGCAACGCAACTGCGCGCCGTCCACAGAACAACGAACGTCACTGAACCTTTTCCTTCTTTTTTATCGATGACAAATTCCTTTTCCCCTCAGCCGGGAGTTGATTGGAGAGGCTTAGGTTTACATTAAATCGACTACTCCATTTCTATAAGTTCTCCAGCGAAAAAAAAAATGTGGTTACCCAGAAACAAAAATGAACAAATAAACATATATCAAACTGAAACAAGTAAAGAAAAAAAATAACATGGTAATGTACAGTTAGCTTGCAGGAGCTCACACTGCAATAGAACGTTCACATGCACACATTTCAATCCAAGTTCTCATCATTTCGTATATAGCAACACATAGCTAGCTGTTCATCACAAGCGCTTATCTAGCCCAGTGTCACCGACGGGTGAGACAGTTGCGATTCCACGGCTCATCGTTTCTGTGACTATGTTCCTCATTTCTGAACACTAAATCTAACCAATGGAACAACATATCCAAAAGCTCCATAAAGCTGACATAACTTGCCTCTATCGCGTCATCACAAAAGAGCCAATTGTTTCGACTAGAGTTACTGTATATGCAGCATATACAGTAACTCTAGTTTCGACAACTGCAGCACTAAGAGGAAAACGAAACCTCCTGAACTCGGCATTGGCATTGCGCAATCATCGTATTCGCAAAAACGCCGAAGCGGAGTTGGCTCCGCTCTACACGGCGCGGTCAGCTGGGATGAGCGACTGCGCAGCCCAGATCTCACGCATAACCTCGAGAGAGCTCGTGTCGCCGCCGAGAGTCATCTCCCAGTGCCGACATGGGTGGAGCCACTGACTTGACTGAGTAGGTCTCTTGACCTCTTGTCCCTCGGGACTCTAATAAAGTTATTTGTTTGTATGTATGTATGTATGTATGTATGTATGTATGTATGTATGTATGTATGTATGTATGTATGTATGTATGTATGTATGTTCGCAATCCCAATCCCAATGTTGACTACATTATTAAAGAAAGCAGCCAGCCAATGGCGAACGGTACTTACTAATTAAAGGCTTTGAGAATTCCCGGCGCTTGGAATCTACACTTCGCAAAATAGTTACTGCGCATGCGCGAGCACATTTTCCAAACGAACAGCCTCGACCACAAACTAGCAGAGCAAACTATTTCGATTCAACACTTGTCCCTGCCTGTCCTTTCTGTCACTTCTCCCTTTCTCTCTGTACACCAGAGAGCTTGCTATGAGGAGTGACATTCCTGCAGCAGTCTTTCAAAAGCCTTCGTGGTGCTCGCGCACCTTCGTTGGAATGTGGAGGGGTGAAAACGCTCAGAGCGAGATGCGGCAAATATTCTTGCGGGAAAGTCAACTTACAATTTTTTTTTTCCCGGTGTTTATGCGCCGACGAAGTAGTTCCCATCTCCACTATGAACAAGCAAGCGGCCATGGTGCAACCACAGTGATCCTATTTTACCGTGGCTCATATTCGCAAAATGCTCTTGCGCTAAAAATGTTCGTAATGGAAAGCTTTAGCCAAGTCCTTCTACGTGGCATACCATTAGCGATAGCAGCCGACCAGCACTTTCGAACGACAAGCTTTTTCAATGTCACAGTCGAGGCGCCAGAATATATATATATAATCACAGCGACAAAATACCCTCTTCCTATCACTGCCTCGCACGAGACGGGTCCGGTAAAACGATTCCGGTTGTCCAAACAAATCAACCTCCTTGGTCCAAACCAATTCCGCTACGAACAGCTCTAGTAGTTCGGCTACATGGGTGGCATCGCTGTCAAATGGTGGGCTTTTGTACACCGGCACTACGATAAAAAAAACACTAATAAACGGGCTTCCCGAAACGGGACCGGGCCCGCACAACACTATGGCCGACCGAAACGGTCCGGGTGTTTCTCTCTTTCCCGCACCCATTGTCCGCTCCCGCAAAATGCCAGCACAAACGGAGTGGAACGGAAGCCCCGGCGTCCCATCCGCCACCCATATGTATCTATATATTTTTCCCTCCTCGGTGAGGGGGCACTCCGCGCGCGTCCAAGGTTGCACAGAATGTCTCCACCCAAGCTCACCTCTCTTAGAAATGCGGCTCGAAACTGAATAGCTGAGAGAGAAGGCAGCTAAACGTCCCGAAAGCCGAGAATAAGGATTCCCAGAAGAACGAGGAGAAACGAGTGGCCGGAATAGAAACTAGCAACGGGAGCGTTGCGGGAATTGAAGGGGAGAGACAGGCGAAGGAGTGAAAGGATAATAGGCTGTCGACGACCGAAGCCACTTTCTGAGCCTCCGTGCAGAACGCGCTGCAAGCAGGATTTTCCTCCTGCGGATAAAGCAGCATCTCTGCTAAACGGAACCACGGGAAGCTATTAAAAAGAAAAAAAAAAGTACCATTGACTGAGAAGCGCAAAGCGATATGCGATCACAGAGATCACCTGAGTGTGCGTTCGTCGATTACGTGAGGGTCTACTTTTAAGGAGCTCCTGGGGTTCAAAATAATAAAGAGTTGTATCTCGCTCGTATAACGAGTTTCACGGAATGCTGGGTCAGCAAAGACGAAGACGGCAGTAACAACGGTACTGAAAGCTCGTCGCGCTTTCACCAGCCGCAATGTGCCAGGAACGTTAGAAATGCCTTGAAAAGTCACACACATATATGTGGCTATTCTAATCGAAGGAAAGTAATTAACTCCATACTAATGATTACGTCGCTGTTGACGTTTTACCTAGCTTAAAGGGACACTAAAGAGCAAAACGATTTTTTTTTTCTCATATTAGTAAACTACTCTTTCACGATAGCAAAAACACCACGCTTGCTGCGAGAAGACGCTGAGTAAGCGAGAAAACGAGCAAAAACAAAATGTGCGTGGCGACGCCACCTTGAAGTTTCTGCAGCATTCACCATGACGTCACATGCTTTGACGGCGCCTACTAGGGACTACGCAGTTCCTAGTCGGTAAAAATGAAGTACATCGTCCTCTGAGGGGGCCATAGACAACATACCAAGTTTGGGGTAATTTTGTTGTGCCAATGGCACCAAAATACGATGAATACACATTGAAATAGGTGACGTCACGCGGAGAAATTTCAGCGCGAAATTTAAAAATGAAATTTTGAACTTGGTTTTCTCCTCTATTAATAAACCTATGATGGTGAAATTAACGACATTAGAGTTCTCAGAGCACAATTTATCGATATAAACCGATTCATTGTTTCTCTTTAGTGTCTCCTTAATGTAAGTTCGATCGGTTACTGCAGATAGAGTTCTCTGCCCTCTATTGCTGCCATGTGTCAGCGCCGCAAGATGACGTAGACACCAACGCATCGACCCACGCCTACGTCTCCAATAACCCGATATTGCGCAAACGTTTACTGACAGGTTAAAACTCTCTAATGTCATCTCGACGCTTCTGACGATGCGCGGTGCCTGCACAGCCGCAAGGATTCTTGATAGGAAGAGGAAATGGGGTAGGTGTTATCGGTAACTGTCTTTCGGGTGAGGGCAGATGCGCAACGAAAGCATAATTCTAGTGTGAACGGGAAAGAAAAGAACGAACACGCATCACAACGCGCCGTTTTCCGAGCGAACGCAGGTTCACAGAGTACGGTTTGTGACCCTTCTGTGGAGACACAACCCAAAGTAGTGTCGTTCTGTACAAAGTCACACATCGTATATATGCCATATACCTTTCTATCGACAAGACTTGTTGCACAAAACGCGAATGCGCGCTACGAAAATTCGAGTGACATACGACTGCGCCAGAACTTTGCAGTATACCGCGTAACGACGCCCTCCCTCGTTCTCGAACATCGCCAAAAGGAAGGACTACCGGGGGACCGACCGGCGCTTCCGTGAATCCGACAAGCTCATTTCGATCAGATAAACTGACAAACCGACTCGCGGCGACTTTGTACGGTACAAAAGCGTAACTGTATTCCCTGTCGATGCACGGCGGTACGACACCGCAGAAAAGGGCGTACTTCAGAAATGAGAGATGGCTGGCAGATACGGCGGACACCTTTTTCATTTGCCGTGGAGAAGTCGAACTGTCTGTCGGGAGGAGTAAAAAAGACGTGACAAAACAATAAGCCAGTCCTCTGGAGCTGGGAGTCTGCGATGAGCAGGGCCGATCAACACGCCGCGAGAGCCGGTCGGCTCCGCAGACGGCGCACCTGTTGCGACCACCGCGCGACGCACGCCGCAAAGCAGCAAGCGTGGAGTCGACATCGTGGCGAGCGAGCGCGGGAAAAGGAAAGAAATTGAAAAAGAGAAAGGGACACGCAATTTCCGCTGCGCGTTGCTTGCAGCGGCCCGCGCGCCTCTCGCAGTCCACCCCGCGGAAGGCGGCTGCACAACGCGCGACCCGCACGACCGCCCGATCTGCGCCGAGACCGTTCACGTACAGTGATGGAACGGCGCGGGGCGTATACATATGACGGCAAAAAGAAAATCGTGAAACGATTAAACATCGGTTCGTGAGCTTGTGTATTCTGGCGCAACTTACATCTCGGTATTTTGGCAATTGTTTTTGCACAATCCCGCTAGCCACAGAGGAGAACAGAAAGCGAAGGAGTACGGGAGAGTGAGATTGTGGTAAAATAAAGGACCGCGAGGAATAACGTGACAAATAATAGGAAGTCGCGGTAGGTATGCCAATTTTAGGTAAGTATAATAACCACTGTTATACTGGCGACGCAAGGAAGCTGCCCAAGATGGTGGGACAACTTCGAGGATCTGGCAGGAGCTAAATGTGTCGGTAATGATCTCAGGCAATGTCACGTGTCATTAGAGGCTGCTGGCACCATTTCCCAAGTTAGACTCGGAAACGAAAGGAGTGTATAATTCCTAAACTAGTAAGGTAACCGAACAACAGTTCCGCTACCAAATTTAAACAGAAGGCAACAGTTAACAACATCGACCTAAGACGACGTGAAACGGGTCACATGATGAAAAAACCAATAAAGCGAACGGGCTTAACTCGCGATAGCTTAGGGGGAATACTAGTTTCCATCGATAATTACGCTTATGCAACGTGTGTTAATGCCATTTCTATTATGTTGTAATAACGAAATGGGGTGACTTCTGATGCACTGACATTGGCCCTCACAAGTACTTCAGATTCATTATTCGTCACGTAAGTAATTTCCCAGCATGCACAATGAAGTATTCCGCTTAACTGTCGCACATAGTATTTCAACACTTCTAATGACTCGTTCCAGTCCTTCGAGAAGCATATGCCAAGTGGGGAGAGCAACTGCTTCGCCGCGTATACGCTAGTTGCTTACTAACAATTAAAAAGATAACGAAATAAGAAGCTGTTCTTGCCTATTATAGTTTGAACACATGCCAAGCAACGAAAAAAGTCAAACAAGTTCAAGCTCAGCCAACGACGCAATGATTTTCTCCGTTTGTTGTTTTGATGGAAAACCCAACAACGAAAGAGCCCTGCGTGTAATCGATATAACGGCTTTCGCCACTAAATACGATAAGTGAGGCAAAAAATGGTCCGTGCATAGCCGCCTAAAGCGCCAATAATGCTTCGAAACTTGCATTTACGTGCCCAGCTCACGTTGGGAATGTGGCCTTGAGACGCTGCAGCAGCCGTATTCGAAATAGCCAACCCGAATGTTTTGAATGCGACGCAAATCCGGACGTAGAAACCAATGACAAAACGTAACGCCATCGAGGTAACTAGTGAAACACTGCATAGATGATCTGGAGCTAAATAACAAGGTACAGAAATGAACCAAACGGTAGGAGCGGTTGCAAAACATCCAGTGATGTTTTGCAAAGTAAACAAGCGGTGTAACAGAATAGCGTTACTTCACATATGCCGCGAACAGCGAGCTTAGTCAATATAAGGCCTTATAGGTTACCTACGGCATAGACGAAAGGCTGAACATTAACTATTCAGCTAACATGGCTTCGCACATCGCTGGCGCAAAAGAGTGACCACTACAACCTTCGTCGTATGAAACATTACTTCAGTTACCACTGAGGCCCAATTCGATGTCAACGCTCGCAGGAGCACGAAATGTCAAGTCGCTAAGCACCGTACAACGCCGTTTAAGAGGTCATCATTCTCGAGCTCTGCTTATGTTAATATTCGTTCGGATTAACGACTTACGTTGCTACGATGATGAGGAAGGTGCTTAGCGCAGTCATGTTATCGGGCTGTTGAGTCTGTGGTGTCTCTAGGTCTTTTTACCACGCGGTAAGCGCTCCCATGCAAATCCATCAGTCCACACGCAACACACTTCAGTAAAGGTCGTTTTGCTAAGGCTTGGGCAGAAGTTACCTCGATGACAGCACAACCACCTCGCATAACATAACAAACGCCGAAATCTTCGTTAACGATATCGAATTCGATACGAGCACGTAGTAAATAAACGCCAGTGGTACAGCCAGGTATTAGCCTCACCGTTTTTCAACACTGTTCATGATGCAATCGCAATTCCGGTCCAATCTTACCACCCAATCAAAGTTTCATGTGTCGCTGTATTAGTCATCCACTTTCGTTTTTTTTTTTTGTTAGCCCAGCGCATAAACACAGTCACGTGGTATATAGTTAAACGTTTGGATACAAATAGAAAACAAGAAAAAGAAAAGAAAAACACAAGCTTCACCTACTTCAGCCCTGTCCTTGTATAAATAACGCAGCAGTAGAGGGGGCTCTGGGGGATTCGTTACTGTTGTCCCCTCATCTACTCGCTCATACCCAATACGGGTGATCGGCAAAGATTCGGAAGGATGAAGCAACATGAAGGTAGGAATAAAATTTATCTTGAAAAATTTGCTAGAACTGATAAATTCAATGTGAGAAATGCATGAAAACGAGTGACGTAGCCTGAGGGGAAATACACTTGAAAATAATATACATAAAATCTGCACATTTTATGCTACTGCTACTCTCCCTGTATCTTACACACACACACACACACACACACACACACACACACACACACACACACACACACACACACACACACACACACACACAAGCGGACCGGACCTATGTTTTTCTTCATCGCTTAAAAGCACGACCCTCGTAAGGGGCGGGCAAGTACGCTGCAAAAGATGTCGCTGCTTTGCTAGAGGCAAGGCGCGTCCTGAATATCACCCTACGATACTGGATTTTCCACTGCAGCAGAAGGGTACCACAACCTGCCATGTACTGACCGCGAAGTTTGGAAAACGTTGCACCTCGTAACAGCTAGTGTAATTGTAGTGTCACCCTAAGATGTCAGCAAAAAGAAAATGTTAGGTGTAATACAAACCATCAGCCCCTTCCCTGTGTGACCAGCGCAAAAATACCACTGTTTATGGTAGCCTGCTGTAGGTAAAAAAGGTTTGTGACTGAGTAAGCGAAAGCAGCCAGGACGACGCTTCTGGCACGAACGTCATCGGAAACGCGCCTGATGCACGACCTTCAAAAGCCCCTCTGTGTAAGCGTGCCAAAACAATGGCATACGTATCTTGCGTTAATACGTGTTCCCAGGGGTGCTCGAAGGCGGCGCTACAGTCGCATTTTTGTTTTCTACTTCGGGAGACGTTTGTTTGGGCAGACGCTGCTTTTTTTTTTTTTTTTCCTTTTGATACAGAATGGCCGTTCCTGGCTGCATTCGACGTCTGCAACGAGTGTACTAGACTGCTTAGGTTGCATGGCGGGTATAATGATGGCGCAGCCACGCTGGGAATTCCTCCCTGAGAGGGACCCAGACCATCATCTCACCCCCTTTGACCGTTTCGGCAGTAAGTGGTTAGTTGGTCGGTTTTTAACCTTGCCGCAAGCGGACGCCGACTTCAAACCACGAGAGCTGGGTGCTCTTGGTGGCGCTACCACACTTTTCACGGAAATTCTTTACACCGGTCGCGCACTACACGCGCTCGCATATATCCCACGGACGGCTACCCGCAATGTGCGCAGCTACGGGGCTGGTGATACTCTCGTGACACAACCGTGTAATCTGTTAGGGTATCAAGCTTTGTTTTACGCACTACTAAACTGCTTCTACAGACAAAACAGACACGTGGTTTTAGACAAAAAGGAAAAAAAAATAATAAAGAAGTATTATCATCAGTAATTTCGGTACTCAGCCGATCAGAAACAGCTTTGGGGCAAAACGACGTACGACTTGCGGCTAGAACAAGAAGCAGCCGTTTCCCACCGTATACACCGCTGCATATGGTTTCATTCAAATGACAAGTACTAAGTCTTTTGCTATGACTATACACGGATGTCTTTAATTAACACATGCGTAGCCATCATGGTGACTTCGTGACGCTTGTCCAACAACGTTGTCCGCTGTGACAACAGAAATGCATCTCCCGCATTCCCTCTCATGTGATGAGAGATCGTTGTACAGTGAGTGTCGCTGGAACCAACGTATCGACAAGTGGACTTGATGCTGCCTCGACGAAGAGAAGTCCAGTTGTTTAAACTTTGGCTCTAGCGACATCCCCAGTCCAACAATCTCTGATCACTCCGAGCCTCCATCATCCCCTGAACTTCTCCGTTGTGCCTGCATTGTGTCTCGTCATGCACTTTAAAAGCCTCTAAACATGCCCACAAATCTGCCCTCGCGTTACTTTCTTTACGCGAGGTAAGGACTCATTTCACCTACTTTGTTGCAATCGATCAACCCAGTTTTAGCCGCAACCTTCTGCTTATGTGTGCCTGCCGTCGGATAAATAGCAAGGTTTTTCGTTCGCCAGTGTCGTTTGCCGTCCTCAATAATGATAAGTTTAATCGTCACAGCGAACATATCGTTAGCGAAGGCACTCGGCAAATATTCTTACGAAAGAAAAGCTTCTTGAACTCAGTACGTTCTTCCGCTACAATTGCTCGAAAGAGCATCCGCCAAACAATGGTAATGTCTGTTATAGAATTAGCGAAGGTGACTTGCCAGCGGTGCACAGCCCTTCCGAATTTTATATTTCGTTCTCTCTCTCTCTCTCTCTCACACAGACACACACACACACACACACACACACACACACACACACACACACACACACACACACACACACACACACACACACACGCGTACCGCACTTGAGCTTGTTCGCACGGCTTCACGGCGAAAAACAGCGCCCACGAAGGGACAAGAAAGAACTGACAGGACTAGCGCTCGTCTGATGTTCTTTCTCGTCCCGTCACATGCGACGTCTTTTGTCAAGAAAGCTTCGCGAATTTCGGCCCAAGCAGATACACCAAGGGATCAGCAGTTTAACGTTGTGTCGCCCGTTGTTGCTCGCTCATCATGGTTGTGCTGGGGTTGAAACAATGCATGTGAGCCCCTAGAAAATAGTACCAGCTTCTATTCTACACCAAGGCACAGACCGCGGCGGTAACCGCGCTCCAAGGAGGGCGGGTAGTTTGGCAAAGGGAGACGGGGGAGGTTGGCGCGGCTGGGCAAGGCAAAGAACGATTAAACCGGAAATGGACGTTAATTATGGAGGGAGGGGGACACGCTGGATGCACGGCGCGCCGGGTGCGTCCGATTCCAGCGACGGAGGGGTCGCCTCAGGAGGCCCCCGCTGGCGGCTGGGTCGTTTCTCTTGTGCGGGGCTCTCAGCGGCTGGCCCCTATTTCGCCCCCCCCCCCTCCTCTTTCTTTTCCATGACCCTTCTTTTGTTTTGCTGCCTCCCTCGCCGTAGCCACTCCCGCCGGCGCGCGCGCGGCCGACTGGGCCGCCCGCCTGCCGCCGAGAGGGCGAGAGAAAGAGACCTCGAATCTACGAAACCAGTTTTTCAAAGAGCAGCACCAACGCAAACAAAACGGCGCACGGACGTGTACGCGCGTACAAATTCGAAAAAGAAAAAAAAAAGTTGACGCCGACAGCCAGCTAAGGAAAGCCGAAGAGAAAAAGAACTTATCGAAACGAGGAAAACGAATACGTCGAACGACAAGACACAAGAAGTGAAGCGCGTAAGGAACGCGCACAAGTGTACACACAACGCGTGCGCGGCATGCGCGGCGCCTCCCAGATCACCGCGAAAGCGCGAAGTTGGCTCGCGTGGAACAGGATATGCTGCAATGGCTCTACCGGCTATTCCTATTGTATACTCGCAAGTAATATTCTCTCTACGCTGCAGAAGTACGCTAAGCGGCCTCGTCGGGCTAAATAGCGTGGAGTACATCGCGGACACGTCTCCTGTGGTAAAGCAGGACTGCGCGCGCTAGTGACGAGACGTCGAACAACAATTCCCGTGTAGGATGAATACTCGGGAGGGTCGACACGTCTGTCAGACGACGGACGTCTACGCCTTACCTCCAAAAAGCCAAAGATCGTACGACGCTACCCGCGTTGTCCTCGCACATGCTCGGCAGATTTCGAAAGAAAAAAAAAAAAAAGAAACGCGACTGCCTCGAGACCACGCAATACAACGGCGGACGTTCCAAATGGGCTTACGAAATTCGCGGGGGAGCGGCGGCAGCCGATGCAAGCGGGCGCCGGGTTCGGGACACGGCGATCGTGGCGGCAGCTTACCTGGGGCCGAGCGCACTTCGCGATCGAGAGAATGCTCCGCCGAAAAAAGTAAAGGCGAGTGGCGGCTACAATCAATAAGCACAACAAACACGCCTCGGCTAACGATCAAGTCAATAGCTGTAGCCGGCCGACGCAGACAAGCACAATCAATACGCGAACACGAAAAAGAAAGGCGCAGCACCCAAGTGCGTTTTCGAGAGCGGCGGCGTCCGTTCGAAGGTGCACGACGCGACGACGGCGTTCGTTGTGCGTCTTCAGACAGGACCCGCAAGGAAGCCGTGCAGGCTTTATCAGACACTGCGCGCCGAAAGAATGGGTTCTACTCACTGTTGTGGGTTCCGCGTCGGCGTCCAATGATCGTAATCCTAAGCGGCTACCACGGACGACAATGGAATGGGCTCTCGATGCTGGGCGACAACGCCGCGAGCTAGCATGAGCGAAGCGACCACACGCACTGTGCGCCCGGTCGTTGCATCGCGGACCAACGCGTCGCCTCGCGGCCCCGCCGGAAGTTCTTCGCTTGAACGAGAGAGGAGGAAAGGCGCGTGACGTCAGGGAAGCGCGTGCGCGACGCTACGCGGCGTTTTCGAGAGGCTCGCTCAACGCGAAATTTCACTTCTCCCGCGAGAAGCGGCAGTGCAGCGCGCGCCGTGGTCAGAGCTTTCGAACCTTCGAATCCTCCATTGGTTTGACTTGGAAAAAATGGTTGTTTCGTATTTTTGACTCGTCAAATAACTTCAGCGTATATAAAAGGTTCTACATTCCCGCGATAAGTGACAAATGCGCTCTGCAAGACTGTTTTCACAAATTCTGTGATTGAAAAGGGCAGTCGTCACAATGGAGCGAAAAGGAGTGCCGAAAGTCAGGATATGGTGTGCAAATGGTTTTATGTTAACTATTTCAATCATTAACATACAACATACTAATAGCAAGGTTTTCACAGCAGAAACGTCCGTATAGTGCCTGTGGACACAGCAACGACAGCAGAATCAGTGACGGGTGAATGGATCGTGTGAGCGTCCCCTTTTATAGCGGGGCAGTGACCTATGAACCACCAAGCTCAATTTTTTATTCGACTCAATGCACTGCCCCTCCCTGAATGAAAAAAAAAAATTTTTTTTTTCCTGTTCCTAAAGAAAGAGAAATGTCATTACTCATATACCTTAAAGGGGTACTGACACAAAAATTTTGGCCTTGCGTTTTTTTGCTACAGTGTGTTGCTGGGGGCCTGTTAGTCATAACACTGCGCATTGTTTGCTGCAGCGTGCAACAGATAATTCATTATAGGCTCCTCATTACCGTCCAGTCTCACTTTCGGTTTGAGAGAGCTCCAGAAACGACAAACCGCCGGGTGCACGCCGGGTGCAACTATGACCACCTAGTGACCAAGCGTGTGCAACGCTTGACCACGTCAGCACACAGAACCGTGACGCACTTCCGCGCAGTCCGCATCTTCTGTTCGCGTTCTCACGCTTGCCGGACACGCTGCGCGATGTCATCGCCGTCATAGTCTTCGTCCTCGTCGTCGTTCTCATCGTTGTTCTCAACTTTCAACGCGTGCACCGCGGCAACAGACTCGCGAGCAGCCGCCGAAAAATATAGTCTGCTGGCGCAACGGCAGGTGCGTCAAAAGAAAAATGACGGCTATGACGCCATCATAACTTGTTGTAGGGTGATTCCACGTAAGATCGAACAAGCGATGGCTGGTCGACCTCTCAAATTTATTTCAGAAATTTATATATTATTGCCTGATGAGTGGGAAGAAGAGATCCGCAATTTGTTTTGCCGCCAAAAATTTTTTCGAAGCACAGGAAATAAATAATGACGAAGAGGTGGAGTGGAGCGCTCATCCGCTCTGCTGTTTTGGGCAATTTTCGTTATGAATTGCACAAAAAATATTAAAGTTAGGTAGCTGGAAGTTATTTACCTAAATATATGCATGTTTTTGCTTCTGCTCAGGTATTTTAGTTTTTATGTGTAGTGTATATGTTTCTATAAAAAACCTCAAAAATGGCCCAATTGTCAAAATTTTCTTTACTTTGAAGGTCTTTAACTCAAAAAAGCCTTATAGCAGAGCTACAAAAATTCCGCATTACGTTCTTCGCATGCTTATCTACCAAACTGCCAAAGCTTGTATTTATATAACTTTTCAGTAAAGAGATGTGATCGGGCTAAGTTCAAGAAAACACCGAACAATGGAAACTTCTGACGACAATTAAAAAAAAAACCATTTTTTTAAATTTCTTAAACTTTGTCCACTTATTCTCCTCCACATCAGCTTTCACAATCATTAAAAACATGTTGCATAATATTGTTGCACTAATAGTTACAGCCCCTCCAATGAGACCCTTAGGCAAGGATGGGCAATTCCGACTTCTTGCCCAGCAAGTGTATAAAATGCAGGCAGCATTGAATTTCTTTTTATTAAAAGGCCAACAGTACCGAAAAAGGTGTCGCCGGCATTGAAGGCGTTAATTTTGAAATTATTTGGTCACTGCAGCGGCCACGAGCGCGGAGCTACCGAGCAGGCGCGCGCGCACCCGAGATGCTCGTTGTAAGAGACGGCGCAGTGAGAGCTCGTTCTCGCGTCCTCAGACCGATCGAGTTCGAAACAGCAACACCTCTCGGGTGACTTGAACGCACGTGCACTGGAGCTTCGCTATTCTATCTGCCCTCTGTTCGCATCTCAGCTAGGCGCTGATAACACGGCGGAGATGGAAGCAAGATGAAAACTCTATTGGCCGCGAGATCGAGCAGAGTCGCCGCCTGGCGACTTCTGGCTGAACCGCGCCTAGTGTGGATTGCTCCATGCGTCGTCTGCTAGCCACGTTGTGTTTGCATGTGCGCGTACGTCATGCGGGTCCTCAAAAGGCGCTTTGTTCCGTTGCCGTCGTGCGTTCTGTAGCTAGTTAGCTCCGAACTGATGCTTTTATTTGCTTTAGATTCATGTCCTTCAGCTTCGACAGCAAAATATTAGTGTCGATTCGACACCGTTTTCGAGAGCCATACTCAAATACTCAATGCTGTAGGCTTAGCGAGGGACAATCCCGGAATCTCGGAGGACATAGTTATACGTCTGTTTTAGTTGTTTTTATCCTCCATAGGTGGCGCCACGTAACGTCCCGGCAGCTATGGCACACGCTATCCGGCATTACGGTACGCCTTCGCGTTACCGGAATACCGGACAGACTAAAATCCTCTATATTTAGCGTTAGCGTGTTTGCGTGGTTAACGTAGTGTACGTAAAACATGGCGGCGGTTTTCGACGCCCGCTTCGAACTGAATTTAGCGTTGATGTGGACGGATCCACATCTTTCGTAGCAAACGACCGTGCGAAATAGCTTCGCTTGCCTTCGACCACACGGTATTACGGATAACTTAGCGTAGTTTTTCAGATCGCTTCCCATTTCGAACGTCCCTAGGCCTATCAGAAGATCGGTGTAAACAAGTCTGCAACATGAAAATTTTCGCTTTTGGTGCTTAGTTCATATTTATTTACTTTTATTTTCACTAAAAAAAGGAGCAATATTGCTGCGTGCGGGGATGCAGGCAAGCATTCTCGGTTTTGTTCTTTTCACTTTTTTTTAATGCATTCACCCTTTGCAAGGTGGCACCACCGTCCCGGCTTGGGCACGTAAACGCTATCCCGCTAAACTAAAACATGCTTTCCGCCACCAACGTTTGCGGCACGGTAACGCTATTCCCTTAAACCCCGCTATGACGCTAACGCTAGACTATAACTGTCTTTTAACCGCTCGTACGTATGTCTAACACGATGTAAAGGCGCATTTGGCCTTGATCGGCTTTATATGTACTGTAATAAGATCAGTGAGTGCACTTGTCGAGAGTGCTGTGTGTGGTCGTCGTACCTTCCGTTCACGAGAGTCATATCAGTGCAGGTGCCGCTCTGTGGCTCAAGCCCATTGCAAAGTGCACTTGGCGTTGTCCTAAAGATGATAAGTATTAAATCTCATGTGAATATAGCCTTTTAGAAGCTCGCTGGTAAAACAAAATGCTTTCATGCACTTGCGCGTTGTGCTTAGGTGTGTCGTTTATAGGTTACGCGACGAGCTTGAGTTGTGTACGGTCCTGGTCCCACTACAGAGAAATATTTCTGTCAAGTCTCGTTTGACACTTCGGTACTTAAATTGTCCCCTAAACAGAGCAGAAAATGGAATGACACGGAAATCGCAAAACTGAGTTTCCTTGCGCAATTATAACTCGTGGCGAAATGTATACAAAGACACCCGTGTACTTAGATTAAGGTACGCGTTAAAGAGCCCTGATGGCCAAAATTAACCCAAACGGCGTACTTTGCAATTATGTCGTAGTAATTTCACGCGAAGCCACATCTTTTTTTATTTGCATTATCTTAGCGTTTGTGTTGCGTTGTTATAGTAGATTGACGGAAGGCAGCGGACATTATTCGCATGAAAAAACGTACTTCGGTCCCGTGAAATAACTGGGCCTTTCTTCCATTACTGTCGTGCAAGTAACCAATCGAAGAAAGTTCCGTGCTGTACAGTTACCTTTGTGTACTGTTACTGGAATAAAAACAAGCGTGTGCGTGTTAAACGTCTCAGTCGCACTAAAGCGCTGTCAGCCACGTAGCTTTCCTCAGTAAACCTATCAACTGTCCTATATTTCATGGAGAACTGAATAAGAAATTCGGATGAATATTTGACCACGCAGTCATCGTGCAGGAATACGGGCTTTCTTTTTGTTGGGGGTTATCCAGATGAACAAGAAGTAAATACTTAATTCAGTCGCACTACAGCAGTGCGTAGTAAGTGTAACACAAGCTAAACAGGTACAAATAAAACAACAAGAAAATGGCATCCATTGCGAAAGTGCCGACAGTTGCGCTTCTCTCAGAAGTAATAATAACGTTCGGCGCGCTTCGTGCATTAATTCGGGAATGAATTCGAGCGCACATATTACCAGAAAGCTGCAGTCAAGGCATTTTGTTTCGCGGAAATCGTGTCAAATCGCTCACAACGAAGCGCTGTTGTGTGCGTTTGTATACGCGCCGATAACCGCCTATCCACACTAGCGCGGGACTGAGCTGCCACCTGTAGCCCGATCTCGCGGCGTATAAGGGAGCTATGAGCGCTCGCTTCACGCACGCTGCTGCCACAGAAACTGCGCTGCGCCAGTTGCGATCAGTGGAAAGCATGAACGTGGCGCTCAAGTGGCAAAGCAAAATATGGATTGTCAAAGGAAAGAAAAGCAAAACTATCGGTAACCGGATGCGCTTGCCTATATTAGATGTCGGCAGCAGACGGCCTGAACTGGCCGCGCGTTCGGTGCGCTGTTCACACTTCATTCGTCGCGCATAGTTCTTGTGCTTTGCTCTTACTCTACTCCTCCTGTGCGTCTCATGACGAGAAAGTAGAGCTCTGAATGAATCTATTGTGGAGACTACCTTTCGAAGCACAAGAAGCTTAAAGGAGTACTGACACGAATTTTAAAAAAAAATTCGGATTGTTGCTCTAAATAAAAAAAAAACGCCAGGCCTGCGCTGAAACCGCAGCACAGTCACAGCGAAAGCTGGAAGAGCGGCGTTTCTAGAGTCCGTTGTAAGCTCTCTTGGGGCTACAACACAAGTACACTAGAAAGGTACCCACTACGCCATAAATCACAATTTTTGTGAAGTTGGGAAACACCTACTAAACCATTATTCGTCATTCTGCGGAGAAGCGAGGCACCAGCTACACGTCTGTAGCCACCCTAACGTCTGTAAGGCATTATGTGCACTTTGTTGACGCGACGACTGATGAAGAATTATGGCTCAGCCCTTTGTAATGGGTTGGAAGCTTTAAACGGCCCACCAGTTATGTAATTTGCATTGGGTGACGCCCGGTCGCTATTTCCCTCTCCCGTCATGCTGTATAACATACGTTGACATGGGAGAGAGACGGCGGGCGGGGGGGGGGGGGCGAAGAACTTTACTGAGACCCCGAGGAAATGGATCATGCGCTTATGGGCTTCCTTGGCAACCAATACAAGTGCACTTGCGAGGAACCCACTACGCTATAAATCATTGTAATTTTACTGAGACCCCGAGGCAATGGATCATGCGCTTATGGGCTTCCTTGGCAACCAATACAAGTGCAATTGCGAGGAACCCACTACGCTATAAATCATTGTAATTTTTTAGAAGTAGGGCAGCGGGCACTGTGCCATTTTTCGTCATTCTACGGAGAGCATTGGTACCTGCTAAACGCATGTAAGGCATCATGCGCACTTTGTTGATGCTGTGCCTGATGACGATGAAGAATTATGGCAGAGCCCTTTGTAATGGGTTGGAAGCATTCAACAACCTACTCGTTGAGCAATACGCATTGTGTGACGCCTGGTTACAGAATTCGCGTTGTGCGACGCTTGGTGCTTATTTTACTCTTCTACCATGCTATATTGCATATGCTAATGTGGTTCCTTCCCGACATGAAGCCTTTATATAGGACCTTTTTGCAAAGCAGTTTCAAGCACCGGCATGGCTCAGACGAAGACGACGGTCCGAACGGTCGCGTTTTTCATGTTCTCCGCTACCAAGAATTTATCGGCCATGGACCGAGGTGTTGCTCAGGCTTCAGCCAGCGGCAATAACTACCGTGTTGTACTGCCTCGCCTTCCCACCGGTAAGCTGGTTGTGGATTCGGTTTTTCTACATGCGGACTTAGCTGGTCGCCCTTACCGGGTTCAAGACTTCAGAGATGCTCTTCGGGAGATTATCGACTTGAAGGAAATAAGCTCGATAGGTCAATTCCAAATGTCACATGTTTGGATGGTCACGTGCAAGTCAACGCTAACGAAAACAAAGTTGGTCACAAGAGGTGAATTTTTCGTCAAGAATCGTCGATGCCTCGTGATTGACCCGGAGCCTACGGAAGTAAAGATGAAACTTCTGTGGCTTCCTGAGCACTTGGAAGACGCCTATATTCGCGAGGCACTGCAAGTGTTTGGGAAGGTCAAGACAATATCAAAAGAAAGCTGGAAAGTAGCGGACATGGAGCAAATGCAGACGCTAAACCGTGATGTTGTTTTGTCCCTTGCCGATGGAGTCCGTGTTGGCGACGTTCCCCACATTCTTTATGTCTGTGGAGTGCAAAGCCTCGACCTGATCCCTGGCCGCCCACCACTTTGTCTTCGGTGTAGTAAGGTTGGACACATCCGTCGAAATTGCAGGACTCCTCGCTGCGACGACTGTCGACGCTTCGGCCATTCCGCCGAGGACTGTGTTGTGACATACGCTAACAAACTGAGGCAGCGTACGCAACAGCCAGATGATAGCCTACAAGAGCATATCATGGATGCCACCGAGGTTCTGGATGCAACAGGAGACACACCGTCAACTTCAGATTCTGCTGGCTCCTCCAAGAAGGATCCAGAAGTGACAAGAAAATCAGCTGCTGTTGACACAGTTGCAACTTCTGAGCGCAAAGAACCAGGTGCATCTGGCAAGCAGCTGATCCAAAATAGCTCCGAACAGCCTCAAGCACAAGGAAAAGTCCCCACGAAGAATGACGCTGCGCTGACCCAAAATGGCACCGAAGAGCCTCTAGCACAAGAAAGAGACCTCAGGAAGGATCCTGCTGAAGTTGCTTCACCTGCTTGCGCTGCAGCTCCGCAGCAGCTTTTTCATCATGATGTGGCGTTAGATGAAGATATGCAGGCTTCTGTGGATACAACAATACCCAAGCGCCGCGTGACGTACAGCTCGGATTCAAGCAAGGAGAGTGACCCAGCGACAGTCGGTAGGAAGTCACGCCGTCGCCGAACGTCCACGCACCATGGGAAGTGTCGGCGATCCCGATCTAGGAGGCCTGAGGGGGGTTCAAAGGAAGCCTCACCATCAGCCCTCAGGACTGATCACATGGGACAATAAGCGCAATAGAAGGTAGTCACCATGGCGCAATCTGAGCGACTTATATTTGCAACCTTGAACGTACGTGGCCTTAGGTCTTCGCAGAAACAGGCGCAGCTCCGTAGACTTTTTAAACGAAAGCGTCTCGACTTTGTCGCCATCCAGGAGACAAAGATCGAGAGTGACGAAGAGACTGAGAGGGCCCTGCGGCCTTTTCTGTCTGAGTACAACGTGTGTGTTTCACATGCAAAAGGTTTATCTGCGGGCTGCTGGCTGTTCCTGAGAAAGAGCCTACCCTGTTCAGCAATCAGTAGTAGTGTTGATAACGAGGGCAGATATATATGCTGTGATTTTTTGTTGCAAGGAGCGCCGTGGCGAATTATCAATCTATATGCGTTTAATGAGGTTTCGAAACGACTTGATTTATTCAAAAATATGTCTAATTTAATTGACTCCGACGGATGCACTGTACTAATGGGTGACTTCAACTGTGTATGTGACGCTAATGATCGTAACAATCCTAATGGCAGACAAGACAGGAGTGGCGAGCTTTTATCCGGTATTGTAGATAACGCGGGGCTAATTGACATTGGTGTCTCGAACCGTGTAACGGCATATACAAGAGTTCAGGGATGTTCTTATGCTCGCCTTGATCGGATTTACGTGTCCTCATCGCTCCTCTCTCGTAAAATATCCTGTAGCACTGAAGCAGTGTCGTTCTCAGATCACTGTATTGTTATTGCGCAAATTGGTGAAAACCGTCATAAACAATTCCGCCCACAGTGGGCCCTTTGGAAGATGAACTCAAAGCTTCTCTGCGATCAGGAATTCGTGAATCGCGTCCAGACGACAATGAGGCAATCTTTTTCAATTGGTTTGCACATATTTGCTGCTTGGGAGCTTTTTAAACAAGAAGTCCGTGTTATAGCTATAGAAATTGGAGCCGTTAAGTCTTACTATAAAAAGTATGAAGAAAAGGCACTCCTTAAGAGTCTGTGCAATCTTTATGAAATGGAATGCGAAATGCCGGGAACGTACATTAATGAAATCGAAAATATTAAATGTCAACTTCAAAGATATGATGCAGCCCGCTACAAAGGAGCGCGTATTCGATCTAGAAACCAACGCACCTTGAATTCCGAGCAACCGACGCGTCAAGCTTTACTGGATGAACAACGCCATGCAATTTCTAAACTAATTCCAGACTTATACTCTAACGGTGTCCTTATACAAGAGACATCACTTTTAAGTTCGAAAAGTACTATGAAAGTTTATTTAGTTCTCTCTCTGATGATCCTGACGTTCACCTGAAGGCTAGTTTTGTTTCCCTCTTGAGCCCCTTGAAAGACGATGACTGTGCAGCCATCAATGAACCCATTACGATAAAGGAAATTGAGCAGGCAATTGACAACTTACCTTTATCGAAAACACCTGGCCCTGATGGCATCTCAGCTGAATTTTACAAAGCTTTTAAAAAAACGCTATCTCCCATATTGCTGGATATTTTTGAAATAAGTTATGACATGGAGACACTCCAGCGATCTTTTTGCAAAAGCCACACTGTTTTAATACCGAAAACCTCTGACAAGGAAAAGCTTCGCTCCGTCGAAGGTTACAGGCCAATATCGCTGTCAAATGTGGACTACAAAATTTTTGCGAAAGTATTATCAAGTAGATTGCAATTAGCGATGTCGATTCTCATTGGGTCTCATCAGACATGCGGAATTAGGGGCCGATCTATACAAAACAATATACACGTTGCTCGAACAGTTCTTCAGTTCTTCTATGGTTATCAAAAACAGCTTGCAATGCTACAGGTAGACCTTGCAAAAGCCTTTGATCGTGTTAGTCATTCGTTCCTTTTTTCTCTTCTTGAGCATGCCAATGTTGGCACAGTCGTGCTTAAAGGTGTTAAACTTTGTTATAATGAATGCTCAACTCGTCTCATTGTTAATGGTCAACTCTCGAAACCTGTTTCTATTTGCTCTTCGGTGAAACAGGGATGCCCGATGTCACCACTTCTGTTTGCACTTTATCTAGAGCCGCTGTGCTTAAGCATAATACAGTCCAGTTGTATTCGTGGCTTTAGTATATTAGGCAGTGAAGTTAAAGTATTAGCTTATGCAGACGATGTCGCTTTCTTTTGCACAGATAAACCAAGTGTAGAAAATGTGGTATCTACAATTGAAAAGTTTGGCGTTGTATCAGGAGCGCGTTTAAATGCCTCTAAGAGTTTAGGACTATGGTTTGGCTCGTGGGGTACCACGCCGAATCAGTTCGCAGGGATTAATTGGACACGAATCCCGCCAAAATACCTCGGAGTACCACTGGACGCGTATAGATTCAGTGCGCATTACTGGAAGGAGCGCGTTCCTAAGCTTGAACGACAGGCCCAGACATTTGTTCCCCATCGACTTTCAATATTCGGGAGAGCTGAAGCTTGCAATACTTTCCTAGCAACAAAGCTTTACTACGTATTGCAGCTTATCCACTGCGCAAGATTTTATATACAACGCTTTCATCGAATTTTTGCTACTTTCATATGGTCTTCGACTTTTGAGCCCATGCGTCGCGACAACATTTTCAGGCCAGTTAGTGAGGGTGGGTTGGGATTGGTACATCTTTATCTATGGCAAACAGTTTCACGGTTCTTCTTTTTTCGAGACAATTCCCACCCCGTAATCCGTTCATCCTTGCAGGTTACACTTGTTGATTGCTTGCCAGACTTAGTTGTTTCATCAAACTTCTCCGAGCGCCCGTGTTTGTGGGGATTCATGCAGGAAGTTTACCTCGCAGTTCGGTTCCTTAAAGCTCGCTTTTCCATGGAATACCTGTACACAGTCTCGCGCAAGGTACTATATAAGGATTTACTAACTATGCTCTTCGCGCCTCCGTTGTACCGTTCATTGTACTCAGATCTTTCAGGCCACGATGTGTTGAAACGTGTGCGCAAAACGTATATTCCTCCTAATTCAAAAACATTTTTCTATAAACTCCACTCTGAAACGCTTCCGGTAAGCACATGGTTGAAAAAAAAAGGCATTTTTGTCTCTTCTGTTAACTGCCGTCTATGTGATGTGCCGGAAACAATAGAGCATTGCTTTATTAGCTGCAAAGACGCTATTCTGTTCTGGGATGTCCTTCAGAGAGCACTGAAGAAAAGTTTTGTCGTCAATTCTCACACCATACGTTATCTTATACCAATATCGCTTGATGAAGTGCCATATGATATGTTTTTCCTCATGGGTATGCATAGCTTATGGAAGACACGTATGCAGGACCGTAACGCAGAACCCACCATTTCTTGAAGTATGCACTTCATTCGCATGACTATTCAGCTAAAGGACATTTATGACGACCTGGACTTTAGACAGGACTGGTACCCCCTCTTGGTGAGGTGCTCGGCCTCACCACCTTTCCAGTATAACACGATGTGAAGAACCCTCACCATTCTACTGCACGTTGTGTTAGCCATCGAGTGTGCACTTAGTAACGCTTGAGCGCATATTGTCGCTATGTGATTGTACTTTTGCTTGCTTTATTTGTGCTATTATTGTGCACTGTAATACTAAGTGTGATAAATACCATGAAAGAAAAAAAAATGGCTCAGAGGTTGAATACTGGGCTCCCACGCAGAGGGCCCATGTTCGAACCTTCTTCCATCCTGGAATTTTTTTTTCTTATTTCGTTTTTTTTTCTTATTTCGAGCGATACTGGTTACGGACACCGGCGGCGGCGGCGGCGGTGGCGGCGGCGGACAACTACGGCGCCAAAAACGGCCGGTGCAATGATCTCATAACAGCTTTTGCTTTAAAATACTGGTGTCGAGAAACCTAAAACGACTATTGTGGTGCCTGGGAATGCATCCTATATATTTTAATTAGCGCCACCTTAAAAAGACACTTTCGGTTTCGATATCGAGGGGGTGGCTTCTCAGTGCCGTTTCATAGCAGTGTGACGTCACAGAGATAGAGAAACTCGCGATGTACTAGCGGGAAATCCGTCATCTGCTCGTGGTGCAATAGACAACGATGAGTGAATTGTTGTCCAGTGACCCTGACAGTGATTTCTACGATTTAGGCTGCATGCAGGACGCAGAACTCGCGAACTCGGAGGAACTGTCTTGACTTGTCGGGATAATGTCCTTGCAGCGTGGCTGGCTTGCAAATGCTCAGCGACGAAAACTTCAAAGTCAAATTAAAATATTTTATACGTGTTCTCCGACTCCAGTGTGTGGACAGCGTGGACACTGCATACCAACGAAGCAAAAAATGTCCCTTTTGCGATGTCTCAAAATCGTGTCAGTAATCCTTTAATTATTGCAAAGAAGCCAAAATTTCGCAGAGTTACCGACCTAGGCATAAATGCTTTGAAGGAACGTTTAACGCCCGAAAGATCAGTGACTGTCAGTGAGACGGACTATACTTGTGCTACGCGTGCTTTTGCTACCACTGCAATGAAAGATCTTCACGGAACGCACAGTTTAACGATGACATTCTTATGCCCCCTGAAAAAGAAATCGACGCAATTAACCAGATCACTGCGACTATACCGGTGCACGTGCGTTCAAGTCACCCGAGAGGTGTTGCTGTTCCGAACTCAATTGGTCTGAGGACGCGAAAACGTGCTCTCACTGCGCCGTCTCTTACAACGAGCATCTCGGGTGTGCGCCCGCCTGCTCGGTAGCCCCGCGCTCGTGGCCGCTGCAGTGACCAAATATTTTCAAAATTAACGTCTTTAGTGCCGGTGACACCTTTTTAGGTACCTGCTGGCCTTTTAATAAAAAGAAATTCAATCCTGCCTGCATTTTACACACTTGCTGGGCAAGAAGTCGGAATTGCCCATCCTTGCCTAAGGGTCTCATTGGAGGGGCCGTAACTATTAGTGAAACGACATTATGCAACATGTTTTTAATGATTTTAAAAGCTGATGTGGAGGAGAATAAGTGGACAAAGTTTAAGAAATTTAAAAAATTATTTTTTTTTAAATTGTCATCAGAAGTTTCCATTGTTCGGTGTTTTCTTGAACTTAGCCCGATCATATCTCTTTATTGAAAAGCTATATAAATACAAGATTTGGTAGTTTGGTAGATAAGCATGCGAAGCACATAATGCAGAATTTTTGTCGCTCTGCTGCAAGGTTTTTTTGAGATAAAGACCTTCAAAATAAACAAAATTTTGCCAATTGGGCCATTTTTGAGGTCTTTTGTAAAAACATCTACACCACACATAAAAACTAAAAATACCTGAGCAGAAGCAAAAACATGCATATATTTAGATAAAGAAATTTCAGCTACCGAAATTTAATATATTTTGTGCAATTCATAACGAAAGTTGGCCAAAACAGCAGAGCGGATGAGCGCTCCACTCCACCTCATCGAAGTTACTGATTTCCTGTGCTTCGAAAAAATTTTTGTCGGCAAAACAAATTGCGGATCTCTTCTTTCCACTGATCAGGCAACAATATATAAAATTTTGAAATAAATTTAGGAGGTCGACCAGCCATCGTTTGTTCGATCTTACGTGGAATCACCCTGTACCTGCTAAAGCGTGGTGGCGTCGGGGAAGTAAGGGGTCACTTCAGGTCATTTTCGACTGTGTCAATGCCGCGAGGTGCGGCGTATAGCACTCAATCGCGCATGCGAACTTCAAAGTTGACATAAAATATCTTCCAAGCTATATTCGCTGTTGATATTTTGCATATGATATACGCATGTTCGCGGGAATCGATCCCGCAGGCTGCCTCGGCCGCGAAATTTTGTGCCAGTCAGTACCAGTTTAACTTTCTGCATTTACGGCAGGGTAACCTTGGCCTTCATGTTATCCTGTTGTTTAACGCGATAGCGTTAAAAAGCTCGTTCCGCAGAAATTCCGGTGTCGGTGTCGTTGGTTGTGAGGAAAAATCATCATCTTGTCCGTGACCGAAAAATCAAGAAAGATGCAAATAGATAATAAAAAATCTTAGGTTCGAGTGACAATCGAATCCAGGCCGTCTCCGTGGCAAGCAGGTGTTCTACCACAGAACCACTCCATTGCTCGGAACTGCACTGAAATTAACTTTAATGGTTGACAAACATACGCGTCCTGTGTACAGGTGCCACAATACGAGATGTAATATCGCAGTAAAACGGGGGCCAAGCGTATATTGCCATCGGGCGTCACACCATGTGAACTGCATAACGAGTTGGTGGTTTAAAGCCGGCCACCCATTACAAAAGGCACACAGATTACTGCGCGTCCCTTACGAACACGTAGTGGGTGCACGGTAACTTGGAAAAAGTATCATGCGCGTAATTGCTGCTGGTTTAAAGCATGCCACCCATTACAAAGGGCATTCACATTAGTGCGCGCATTCTCTTACACACACGTAGTGGGTACACTGTTGTCATAAAAGTGCGATTGAAGAGGGCGGAAACCTTTACCTTTACTATAGGTATGTCGAGTGTGTGTGTGTGTGTGTGTGTGTGTGTGTGTGTGTGTGTGTGTGTGTGTGTGTGTGTGTGTGTGTGTGTGTGTGTGTGTGTGTGTGTGTGTGTGTGTGTGTGTGTGTGTGTGTGTGTGTGTGTGTGTGTGTGTGTGTGTGAGAGAGAGAGAGAGAGACCGGGCGACTGAACATAATGACAAGCGAAACAGAGCACGATGAGGATGGGGCCGGATATCGCTATCGCGTTCAACTCTTAAAGGCGAAGCTTTCCTGTCTCTCTACCATTGGGGTTGGAAGGATGGATGGCTGCTATGAGCGTCCCCTTTATAACGGGGCGTTCACTTGTGCGCCACTAGGCTTGACAAAAAGAAAAAGAAAAAAAAAACACTCTTTCTTATATAATTAGCATTTTGCCTTGCCTACTTCGATTGAATCATCTTACTATAGATAAAATAACATAAATTCACAGCCCAGCTCTCTGCCCCTTACGGCAAAATGTACTTATTTTCCCCAGTATTTATTTTTAAATGCGAAGCATTTCTTAGCGACCCTTTGGCACTTAAAGCGTTTCTATCTACGTATCTAAGTCGGATACAACTTAAGAAGGCAGGAGAGGCCCCACCCAGACGACCGAAGTGCGGCAGCCGATCGCCTCCGCGACTAAAGAAATAGTCCCGCTCATGCACGCGCCGATGTTCTCCGAAGGCGGAGCCGCCGGCCGTCCCGCTCATGACGTCAGTCCCGAGTGCGCGCCTATTGGTGCAGGCTTGTGTTCATTCGCCTTTGAGGAGAAAATGCCGCTGCCTTCTAAAGTTGTGCCCGACTATAACTATCTAGGCGCCTACGTCTGGGTGCTCTTATGATCGCCTGCTTAACATGGTGTAGACCAAAATTGGCATGGGATGGTAGGAGGATTTGACGAATATGAATGTCGGGTCATGACATGAATAACGTGAAAATCCTGTCGTATACGTTGTCAAACCCTTTCCTCCAGACACGTGTGGCACATACCCGTTTACCACGCGCTGCGATTTACGGGTATGCGCCACAGGTGATTGATAGTTTTATCTACCCAGGAAAGACAAGAACAGACATTGGAAATTTAAATGAGAGAGCGTTAAGAAAAACTGACATCAGCAGTGTTGGGCCGACGAATGGAAAGAATGAAAATTAGGATCCTTGTAGGAATCGAACCTAAGCATTCTGCGTGGCAATAAGGTATTCTACCACAGAGCCACGCCAGATATATAAACTGGTTTGGAAAAACAGCCTATTCAGGCGTAATGTCGGTGCAACGTTAATTGTGGTTGTGGTGCTGAATATCTAATTTTACAAAAAAAGTAATACACACTCCATATGTACTCCTAGGATACAGGCGTCATATCAGATGAACGTCTGTAGTTCCAGTGTTGGATCTGCTTTTATAGCAGTCTAATAAACATTACATTTGCATTCCCATGATTCAGCAAGCTATATTGAAGCATTGCTCGTTACGTACGATATTCACAAGATTGCACCATAAGGTGCACTTAGTTCCCATAATACTGACGTATGCACTCTAACGTGAGGGCTGACGTTACATCGCACCAAAACTTACCCTTTAAACGCCAGTGTTGTCGACGTGCCTGGTAAGCCCACGATGTGCACTCAGTTACTACACTCACAAAAACACGTCAATACACCACGTAACGCTTGGCGCAAAGCCATAAAATCATAGAAGTACTCGCTGACTGCTTCGCATGAAACCGATTCCCACAACGCGTCGGATCTGCCGAATTTTTGTCCTTTCTCTCTACTTTTCTGCCACCAATACTCTAAACGATCCTCTTACTTATTTCAATCGCGGCCGTGTTCAGCTTTCCATTGTTGTCCCTAAAACCCAAGGCTTCAAGTAGGCTCCTACCCGAACATACACCTGGGTGTATATCTCCACATTCAATCAGAATATGCTCCGTCGTTCATAGCTTCGCGAAAGCATGTACATGTTTCTTCTCCTTTATTGAATCTCGCTTTATAACTACGTGTTCAAAGGTAATCCGACCTGGCTTCAAAAAGTAAAGCGCTGCCCCTTGAATTATCATAAAATGCCTTCCTCCTTATTTCGTTTTTACCCTTTCGGTAGTTGCTAATAGCCGATTTTTTTTTTTCAACACTGTCATCTAATAAATCCTCTCCGTCTCTCTGACTTTTCGCTTGACGCTCTTTGTTGCCATATTGCTTACATTGACAGCCGTGAGACTCCCAATTCTTTTTCTGCACTGTGGGGGTGTCAACGCTCTTCCTATACAAATACCGGAACACCTTCTCTGCCCATCTACTCTCTTTCATATTCCTTAGCCTCTCTTTGAACCTAATTTTGCTCTGAGCTTCCCTCACCTAAAAACTTGTCCATCCCATATTGCCCTTTACAGCCTCATTTGTCACCTTCCCGTGAGCGCCCAACGCGAGGCGTCCCACAGTCCTTTGATTCACATCCACTCCTGATTGCACCTCTGACCTCATGCACACACTCAGTTCCCATATGAAAGCCCCGGAACCATTACAACTTTACACGTGCCTCAAAACACCTCGTACCTACTGTATCCCCATAACGCCCTGTGCTTCATTATTGGAGCCTTCCTCTTTCCCTTTGCTGCTGAGGCTTTTCCCTGTACCTCCACGTATCTATCACCCTCATTCACCCATACTCCGAGGTATTTTTATTCGCTTACCCTCCTTATTTCTTGGCCCTGTATTGACACCGCCTGATCATTGGGATCATTGAATATCATCAATCTACATTTTGTTACACTAAACCCAAGTCCTAGAGCGTCACTTTTTCTTCCGCATATATCCTCCAGCCGTTGTAAATCATCTCGACTGTCCGCAAATAAGACAATACCGTCAGCTTAAAATAAACCTGGAAGCTTCTGCTCAATCATAACGCGGACCTGTTGTTGATGATGATGATGATGATTCGAGGCTGAGCCCTTTGTATCCGGCGGAAAGACTAATTTGCCCTAGCCAGAGAATCCAAAGATGAAAAAATCACAGCATATCCACGGAGTGAATGATGATGAGTGGGCGAAGCTGCGGAGGTTCATCGGTAAACCGTGAATCTTCCGTGAATTCTGCCCAGTACATCATCACCGACGTGAGATCGGGCGCGTTTTTACTAAAGGTTCGATGAGTTTTGACGACTTGCAGCTCACTTTAATTTTACATGTACGCTGTGAATTTTCATTGTTTAGAAAACCATTGCTTTAGGAAACATCTGGCGTCTTTCGTTAAGCAGCTGGCGTCTTTTCGTTTTGCTTTAGAAACATCTGGCGTTCTTTCGTTTTGCTTTTACAAAACATCTGGCGTCTTTCGTTGGTTTATTTCATCAATCAACGGCGTTTTGAACAAAATTTTTATTGTTTAATCACGCACAGGAGAAATCTCACCAGGCACTACCTTGGAGGTAAACAATGGCTGCTAATGGGAATGAGAGACAGAAGAAGTCGGCTTTTAGCTAACACTTACACTTCTACTTCTACTAACGTTTCCTACTGGAACATGCCAATGGCTGCTAATGGGGAATGAGAGACAGAAGAATTCGGCTTTTAGTTAACGCGCACGCTGCGAATTTTTTATTGTTCAACAACGCACAGGAAAAATCTCCCACCGGCACCACCTTGGAGGTCAAAGCGTAAAACTGCTTACGCACTACGACTACTACCGTACTACGACTACGACTACGAGGGACGAACGGGTGCCGCCTTAAGGAGCTTCGCCCCTAAAAAGGCCGCGTATCTGCGTGCTTCGCTGAAAATGTCGTCTAAAGACGATAGAAGAGGCGCTGCGTGAGATATGGACGCCATCTGGCAATACGTCAGGAAACATGAGTGCTGTGTTGCGGGCTGGTAGTCCCGGCGCAGCCGCAGGCGAAGACCGGCGGGGACGCCAGCCAGCCCGAACACGCGGTTTGGCGCGAAGCGCCGAAGCAGAAGACACGTCCGCACTCTACGAGTACTCTCCACACACTCTTTTATTTACACGTAGCCTGGGTAAAACAGGAATGCCAGAGCGGCGCCCCATGGCATTCGTACAGTGCAATACTGAACCGAAACCGAAACACAACAATAAGCTCGTGCAGAGGGCACGGAGGAAGGAAAGTTTCAGCGCAGTCGCATTTTCAGCGCAGCTTAAGAAACCAGGGTCTCTAGAATTACGTATCTATGTATTTTCACAGCCGGTCTAGAGGCGCGCGCTCACTCCTTCCCTTACGGCCTGAGCAGCCGCCGGGAGCACAATGGAACTTTTTCTATACAGTCACGACGGCGCGCTCCGCGTGAGGGCGTCGCGAGCCAACCGCCCAAAGCGCGTTTTGCCGCATGCGCTTCGTGTTGTGAACCAGCTGTGCCCGGCCAATTTCTCGTGCTAATTACTTCTTTCGGTTGTAGTAAGCGGTGAAGGAAGTACGGGTGCGTGTGGGGACAGTCTGCCTTTCTCGGCACTCGGCAATAGAAGACGCACACGCAGCGCTACTAGCAACAACAATATTTTTTAAGACCCGACCACCTTATATTCGATGCAGGCGAAAATGCCTGAGGCCCGTGTGCTTAGATTGCTGTGGCTGGAAAATGAATTTTCAGGCTACATTAAGCGCATCCAGGATTCTTCTGTCGCCGCTGGCGTTGGAAACTTTACATACGAGACGTACACTGCCCTGCTTTTCACCACAAAGTCCACAGTGGAGACAGTTCGATTTCTTCTGAGAAAAGGAGTAAACTATGTGCTCACGAAGAAATTTAACAGTGATCCTATGGAGGCATTGTTTGGAAAATTGAGGGCAATGTGCGGGGGCAATGACGCGCTAGACGCAAGAGCCGTCACAGCTGCTTTGACCCACATTGTCAAGGAAAAAGCGCTACCTTCAAAAGACATGGGCATTCGCGACGAAAACATTGAAGAAGCGGCGGTGTCTATTCCGGAAGATGTTATTGAGCTGGGGCGTAGCCAAGGAGGAGGTTCAACCCCCCCCCCCGCCCCCGAAATTTTTCAGTTTTGCTTGCGTATATATACACGCACACATACAAACGCACGCACGAACATACATAAAGTATGGTTGAACCCCCCACCCCCGAAAAAAATTTCTGGCTACGCCCCTGTTATTGAGGAACTTGAAGCTCTGCGAGAACCTCCTCGCAAACCACCGAACTCTGTTGCCTATTCAGGCTTGGTGTATGTAGGTGGTTACACTGCCAAACTCATCACTGATGTCGGTTGCGAATCATGCGCCATGCTAGTGACGACAAACAAAACGAGGAGTCCTTTGTATCATCTTCTCCGTCAGCAAGAAGCCTATGATCTACATTACCCAAAGCCGGAGTTAACTATCAATGCTGGACACAATTGTGACGTTCTTTGAGAAAGCAGTCAAATATCTTCCTCGAGCGAAAATCCTCGAGAGACTGCAATTGACTGTTGAGCCTTACCTTGAAGATTCGCCACTTCTGGACTGTCCGGAAGGTGTGGACAAGAGTCACGCGAGAGTGCTGGCTCATATTATTTCTGAGAAGTTTCTCCGGATTCTTCTTATTAACTACACAAAAAAGTTAACAGATCAGAATGACAGGCCTTCCGGTTTTATTCACAAGCCCTTGCGGAAGCATATCAGGCTGTGACGGACTTGACTCCTTTAAACTGTGATCGTCACTACAGGGTTTTACCAGCAGTGATTTTTTTTTTTTCAGTTCTCCATGCGCATATTGTTGTAGTACCAAGGAAAACATTCTGTTTCCCATTGAAAGGATTCTCTGAAAGTTTTTTATGTTTCCTCTTCGTCTGCAGCGTGGCCGTCCCCATTATGCAGTGACTTTCACTTTTTTGAAGTATTTGATTCAATATTAAAGCATGAATTAAGATGCCTTCAACAAAAAATGTGCAATTTTGTTATTTTCAAGTACAGCGACGGCCGGCACATACATTTGAAATAAACATTTCCTAAACCATGATTAAACCGTTTCCTCAACCAAATGCAATGTTCATCCTCTTACTTATTTTCGAAGTTACAGAAACCTAAAAAAAAAAAAACAAGGCTGTGTTATAATCGCGTCGATGCTTTGCCGAGCAACAGAAGCGGGCTTATGAGCGGCCTGCGCCACCACTTCTGTAAAGCGGAATTTACCAGAGTCATCATATATACTTGCTACCATGTTTCTATCGCATTGGTACCATGAATACCATATAGAGTAACTTCAGAAAGCGCCACGGTAAGTCAGAAGCCGAGCACTCCCTGCGCGCGCTAGCCTCCGCAACGGCCGGGAGTGAGTTAGGGAGCAGTTAGAGTTACTGTATATGCTACCTTTAGGTAGCAGAGTTGCGCATAGGTCTGGCTAGCAACCACAGCTTTGTGGTGAAGTCACAATCGGTTTTTGCAGGCGTGATGCCTACTGTGCAGCTGATTAGCATGACTGGCGTGTCGAAAACCGGCGCTAAACATTGACTATCGATGACTAGTATTAGTTCCGTTCGCTGCAGCGGCGGCGTCGAGAAATACAAGAATTGGCCCGAGCGTCAGCTTCTCCGCAATCCGTGGTTGCTAGCGGCGTTTGGAAGACAGATGCGCAACTCTGCTACCTAAAGGTAGCATATACAGTAACTCTAGGATGGATGGATGGATGGATGCTATGAGCGTCCCCTTTATAACGGGGCGGTGACATGTCTGCCACCAGGCTCGAAGGCGAAAAAAAAGAGAAAGAAGAAAAAAAGCTTCCTTGTTTCATGTTGTCCTAATGCCTTATCTACATTGATTAAACCTATGTTATTATACCAAAAAATATAAATTCACGGTCCATCTCTCTGCCTCTTAAGGCAGAATGACCTTATTTTCCCCCATTATTTATTTTTGTACTTTATCTCTACTTTTCTGCCACCAATACTCTAACCGTCTCTTACTTATTTCTATCGCGGACGTGTTCAGCTTTCCATTGTTGTCCCTAAAACCCAAGGCTTCATGTAGACTCGTGCCCACACGTATACCTGGGTGAATATCGCCACATTCAATCAGTACATGTTCCATCGTTTCCTTAGTTCCCCCGCAGCATGTACAATGTTCTTCTTCGTTACTGAATCTCGCTTTATAACTACGCGTTCTAAGGCAGCCCGACCTTGCTTCAAACAGTAAAGCGCTTCCCCTTGAATTATCATAAAACCTTTCCCTCCTTATTTCGTTTTTTCCTTTTCGGTAGTTACTCAGAGCCGGCTTCTTTTCCATCGCTGTCATCCAATAAGTCCTCTCCGCCTCTCTGACCTTCCGCTTAATGCTCCTTGTTGCCATATCGCCCGCACTGCCAGCCGTATATTTACTGGTGAGCCTCCTAGTTCTTTTTCTCCACTGCGTGTCAACGCTTTTCCTATACAAATACCTGAAAACCTTCTCTGCCCATCTACTCTCCTTCATTTTCCTCAGCCTCTCTTCGAATCTCATTTTGCTCTGCGCTTCCCTCACTTCAAAGCCTGTCCATCCCATATCACCCTTTACCGCCTCATTTGTCGTCTTCCCGTGAGCGCCCAACGCGAGGCGGCCCACCGTCCTTTGATTTACATCCATTCCTGATTGCACCTCTGACTTCATGCACACCACTGAGTTCCCAAATGTAAGCCCCGGAACCATCACACCCTTCCACAGCCCTCGAAGCACCTCGTACCTATTGTATCCCCATAAAGCTCTGTGCTTCATAATTGCAGCATTCCTCTTTCCCTTTGCTACCGATGCTTTCTCTTGTACCTCCATATATCTATCCCCCTCATTTACCCATACTCCGAGGTACTTGTACTCGCTTACCCTCGGTATTTTTTGGCCCTGTATTAAGACCGTATGGTCTCCGTGATCATTGAATACCATCAATCCACATTTTGTTGCACTAAATCCTAGTCCTAGAGCCTCACACTCCCTTCCGCATATATCTGCCAGTCGCTGTATATCATCTTGACTGTCCGCAAATAAGACAATATCATCAGCATAAAATAGACCTGGAAGCTTCTGCTCAACCATCGCTCCGACCTGTTTGTGTGACAAATTAAATCCAATGTTGCTACCTTCTAGCGCTTTTTCCATCCTCGCCATGTACAACATGAATAACAGCGGGGACAAAGGGCATCCCTGTCTCAGCCCCTTGCTAATTTCAACGCTGTCCTTGCTACTTATTCCTTCCCATTCTATACAAACTGTATTTTCTCGGTATATTTCCCTCAAAAGCTGTACACAGTCGTCACCTATGCCCACTTCCTTCAATATATCCCACAAAATTTCCTGATTAACGTTGTCATACGCCCCGGTGATATCTAGATAAGCTACGTATAAGGGCCTGTTTTCTATTTTAGATATTTCTATACACTGGGTAAGAACAAACAGATTATCGTCTAACCGCCTGTCGATTCGAAATCCATTCTGAAGTTCTCCCAAAATATCATTTTGTTCTACCCACGCTTCTATTTTTAATTTTACTGCCTGCATCGCCAACCTGTATAGCACCGATGTAATTGTTAGCGGTCTATACGAGCGAATGTTATCCCTTTCTCCCTTGCCTTTATAGATTAAGTTCATTCTACTTTTTCGCCAACTGTCTGGTATTTCCCTCTCCTGTAAGCACTTTTCTACGGCTTTCAGCAGTGCTTCTTTAGTGTTATGTCCGAAACGTTAATGAGGCTGACGGGAACCCCATCTAAGCCCGGAGTAGTGCGCTTAGGAATTTTTCCTTCGGCCTTCTTCCAATTGAAATTCTCTAGTACTACATCTTCGTCGGTTGCACCCCTTTGCGTACTTTTACTCACCGGGGGAATCCCCTGGGGGACCTTTTTAAACGAATCGGCTGTTATCTTTCGGATGTATCCTAGCGCTTCATATCCTTCCAATTTATTTCCTCCTTCATCTACCATATGTTGTTGCATTATGACAGACTTCCTACCCAGCGCTTTTAGGTGGCTCCAAAATATCCTAGGCGCGGCCTTCTTCTTTTCGCGAATCTCTGTCATCCAGCGTTCACTTTCACCTTTAATTTTTGCCTCGACTAATTTCTGCACAGTTGGCTCGGAGCAGTTGGCTCGGAGCGCCCCCACGAAATTGCGGCCATAGGTAGCAACAGCCCCCCGTGCGCAGGCCGTAAAGGAAGGAGCGAGCGCGCGCCTCCAGACCGGCCGTGGTATTTTCTATTAAAGGAACACACCACCTAAAGGGGTATTCAGACGGGGGAGAAATGCTCGGGGGGTAACGGCGGAGCCTAGTGACGTCAGCTCGCGAGGAGAAGTCTCCACAAATGCCCCCCACTCACACGGACGAGGCAAACGGAGGGGGAGAGCAGTGTTACTAGACTGCTCTGGTGGCTTGCACCACCCGTTTGACGAGCTGCAGACGACCATCCAGCTTCAGACTGGACACCCACTGCCGCTCTCTGCAGGAGCAAGTGCAACAATGTGGCCAAACAAGAGCCCGAAATTCCGCCACATCCCCCACCACAGGGGGATCGTTTGTCCTTTCGGGGAAAACGTCCCCGTTGTTGTGCCAGAGCACCTGACCGAACGGGGAAGCGAATAAACACCTGCACTTCGTTGGAAGTCCACGGTATCGCGGTCAGTGTCTGTCCTGCGACCAAGCAAAGGGCCAGCACCTGCCACCTGGAAGCAGGGATTAAGCCCTGCATGCATTGTCTGAAATCCGGGAAAACGGCGTCTTCGCCCAGCCAGCCCCGTCGACTGACGCCAGTCGTTTTTCGAGGCTACCCAGCTACGGAAAGCAGCATTCCTGAGGACGATGGAAAGGCTGGTCCACACCTGGGACCAAACAGCCTCGCTGTCAACACCTGCAACCAAGGAAAAAGCCAACCCTGCGAGCTGCCCTACCAGTTGTCCACCATCGGTGGGGTGGGTTCCAAACCGTCGTGCTGTTCGTACCGGTTTGTCCCAGATCAAACAATGGACGGATGCCTTATTTAAGACCGGGCTGGTCTGTCGTTAGAGAGACGCCCCAGCCGACTTGGTCGTGCTGGCAGGCTCTGTCCTGCTATAACCTGCTATTACCAGCTATACCTGCTATAAACGTTGTTACTGTTTTGTAAACGTTTGGCCTCCTTGCTCTGCTCATCAGCAATAAGTCCGATCTTCGGCTACATCGGCTCGCCAGCCTCTCGGCTTTCATCATCACGCAACCCCCATTCATAACAGTGGTGGCAGTGGTGGGATACCACGACCCCGTATCTCGAGCTGCGCACCCGAGGGCCTATACCCTACTTCGTAACACCGTCTCCACCGAGGAGGCGCGGGGGGGTCACGCCCACTCGCTAATCCGTGACGTCGAGGTCACGTGATGCGCAATCCCCCCCCGTCTCCCCTGAGCATTCCTCCCTAGAGTGCCTCCCCGTCTGAATAGGCCTTAATACTTACCTAGTGATGCTGCGCCTCAGATATGCGTAATGTTTGCTTTTTGATCAACAATGTGCACAAGTATGAACCTAAGTCGGGTACAACTTTAGAAAAAAGGAGAGGCCCCGCCCATATGACCGAAGCGCGGCAGCCGATTGCCTCCGCGGCAGAGAAATAGTCCCGCTTCTTCTCCTTGAGCGGAGTCACCGGCCGTCCGGCTCGTGACGTCAGTCTAGAGCGCGCGCCCATTGGTGGAAGCGCGTGTGCATCCGCCTTTGAGGTGCAAATGCCGCTTTTTTCTAAAGTTGTACCCGACTATAGTCAGCCGTTCAAGATGGCTGGCCCTTGGGCAAGTGGTTCAACTTTGGCCCGGTGGCCAGGCCGAGGAAAGTCTCAAGTTCCAGCGATCGCCGCAGAGGGCGAAAAAATCAACCGCGGCGAGTTCCAGCCATGGTTCCAGCTTCAAACACCGGGAGTGGATCTACTAATCTCTGTGTTAGGATAACATGGCGGCCTTGTGGTGGCCGCCATTCGCGCTATTTCACTTGTTATGTAGGGGCGCCCTCATCGGGGCCAAACTTCAAATCAAAATATTCTTGAAGTAAGGAAGTTTAATTGTTTGCTTACTGTTGCACTTCAAGAAAGCAAATTGCTGTTTATACGAAGTGGCCTTGCCTTGCCAGGTACCGCGTCACGAATCTTTTGTAATAGCTTTTGCTCCAACAGACTCGTAGTTGTCAGCAGCCTATCGGCATCATTATCTTCATTTCAAAATATACGGCGGCGCAACGACAGGTAACGGTTCGCGGTGCATTGGGATGGGTCTCGCGCTGTTTCGTTTCGCTGTAAATGTTTCGAGCCACTGCCGGCCGACACACTCGCTTTTGTTCTGTTTGTTTTGACTTGTTAAAATGCTTTCGCGAAGTGCATTCAGCTGACTTCAGGGGAACGAAGGGACTGTTGAAGCTTTCACCGGATGACACTCGTTTCAAGCCCGAGAATATACGGACCGGTGAGTAAAAACCCATTGCTTCAGTTTTTTTTTTTTTTTTACCAATGGCTCTGTGTGGGTGTCACACGGAGGCGACGCACTGCAATATTAAAATTTTCAACGTGTCAAACTCTGTCGACGAGAAAACGTGCCATCCTTGCGGCGTGGCTTCAAGTGGGAGCAAGTTGCTGAGTTTATCGTTCGGTTCACATTAACCAGGCCGCTGCAATAAAGAAAGGCAACTGCATCACCAACGCCTCGCATAGACACGAGTTATATTTTGCCGTAGTCGCATTTGAGAAGCCAGGTTTAGAGTTCTGATTTCTCCTGTTGTCAGTTTAGGTTATTTTTACTACAGATTTAGTGCAACGAAAGCTTTACATAATTATGAGTGCACTTTCAATTTATTGTGATAAAGAAACCGGCACTATAATCAGAAATTGTTTTTTTCTGCCATAGCCTCCTGGCCTGAGTAGGAAACAGCTGTGTGCAGTGAGCAAGGCACCTGTTACATGACACGCCTGTAAAGAAGCTAGCCCGAGTGAAACAACATGCATTATAAGGTACGTTTACATATATGTATAACAAACCGCTGTTTTTGTTCACTATGTTTATATGTTTACATTTGCAAAGTTTAATATTCATTGATTATGCTTATCAATATCTGGTGATGTCATTATTTTTCCAGGATTGCCAGGCAACGACAGGATGACTACCCCCGAATGTCCACTCTGCAAGTGCAGTGAAACATGTGAATGTCTGCTACAACAGGCCATCTTGAACCTCATGCTTGCAAAGTTGTATTTGTGAATGGTTTACCAGGCATCTCATGGAGGGCTGCTTACAATCGTCCACAAGCATTAGCTGTTGAAATTCGCCTTTTCCAAGGGAGTCCTCTACGCATGCGCGGCGAGCGCCGCGCGGAGTACGACGGGAAATATGCGGGCGCCATGTTTTTTTGAGGCTCTCCTGCTCGCTTGCACTAGCTTTTGTGCGTCGCCCCACTGGCAAGCGTTCGTGTCCGGGTTTAGTTATGCCGCAGAGGTGCGCCGCTGTAGGTTGCACAAATGCCAGCAATAAGCTCCCCAAGGTTAGGTTTTTTTGCTTCCCTGCAGCATCTTTACACGCAGCAAAAAGGAAAAAGTGGATTCAGGCGATGCGCCTAATGAACGTCGACGGGTCTACGTGGACGCCTACAGCCAACTCGCGCGTTTGCAGCGAGCAACAGACGTGACGCTGTCCTCGCGGAGGGCAACGATTTGCCTGTAATGCCCAGGCTTCATTGAGCACAGGCATATGCTCCTTAGCAGGTGGAGCTCACACCCGGCAGGATGGCGAGTAGTGCAGCATTCCAGCCGGCGAATATACTTTTCTTCTTTAAATTTCCAGCCCTTTTGCAGCCCGCGGCTAGTTGACGCGCCGAAATGTGCTTGAATAACACGCTCACACACAGGCGGCACATGGGTCAGGTCGGCAGTCCACGAGCCGCTTGAGCATAAAAATTTCTTCAACTCGTCCGCAGAAAAGCTGCTACTCATGCTTCGCTGCACTTACGACCGAACAGCGCACTACAAGTTCACTCCTATTTTTCTTTTACACTTCCCATGCGACACACGGCTAGTCACGCCAGCGCGCAAACACGCATTCACAGCCGGGAAACGCGGACGGAGGAAGGTGAGAGAGCCACACACGGCCACCTGGATCGGGGCGCGCGGCGGTGTTGCTCCGGCCGTCCCATTCGGACGGAGGAGGCGTAATTGCAGAAAGGGGCGTGACCGCTCCTTTCGCCGCACCGCGGCGCGCGCCTACTACCCCTCCATTCCTTTGCGCTCTATGCGGGAAGGTTTGCGGCGCCTTCAAGATATCGCTGTAGAGTAACCGTGAGTTAGCATAGCACTTCCCCCACCCTCACAAAAAGCACAAAAAAGGATGAATGGCGGCTATCGCTATATTCTTTATTTTTTTTGTGTGTGTGCGCCAGTCCTTGTCGTGATGATGGTGACCGAAGCGAAAACACCCGCGAGTCACATTTCAAGAAAATTGTTTCGGTGTTCTTAAGTGCAGCATATCAGTAAAAAGTATACATGCGAAGGAAAGCACGAGATTTATTAAAAACCCCTTTTTTTCTGAGTGCTTCCAGAATAGGGGAAACGATCCGAAGGTTGGTTCCGCTGCTTAAAGGAGGTTGGCGGATTTCCCTTGGGATGCTGCGGCCTTGAGTGCGCGAGCTTTACCTGCTGGAAGGAATGCCACTTTGGCGTCGAGGCAACGTAATCTTTCTTGGTGTTGACTTACAGTAAGGCACGCAGCCGTACGGCACGTTTCTGAAAAACACGGTAAATGAGGCAAGCGAGTGAAAAACTCGCAGCTACAGCTAACAGGCGTAACCTCGTGGTACGCAGACTAAAAACAAATTACTTGCCTGAAGTCAATGTGGTATGACAATGTGAAACATCTAAAGAGAGAAAACGTATATTGACGTCTTTTTTTATTGTGAAAAAGTCGCAGCTACAGCTAACAGGCGTAACCTCGTGGAACGCAGACTAAAAAACAAATTACTTGCCTGAAGTCAATGTGGTATGACAATGTGAAACATCTAAAGAGAGAAAACTTATATTCACGTCTTTCTTTTATTGTGTGTTACGTATTAACACGTTATTTAGTGCAGACCGTTAGAGGCGTTTATTTCCGTCTTACATGTGCACTCTGCCTGTAATTAATTCAGATAGAGTTAAACACCTCTATAAACTGCCCGTTCACATTAAATACGACACGCACCAACACACCAGAAAAACAATTGATGCGTTTTGTTAGAACACGCACAAAAAATAAGAAAAAAAAAAGCAGAGCAATACTAGCGAGAAACGTCCGCAACCGACCTACGGCCGTCGGTAAATCGACGCTTATGTAACGTCGGGCCTTGGTCAACCCGCGAGCGGCATGCACTCGGCATCGTCGGCCACGGTGGACGGGCCTACATCGGGTGCCGACGCAGGCCCACATGAGGGCAATGTCAATCCCCAAGACCGGCCCTACATTGGTTGCCAAGGTTGAGCCAACGACAGTGCAGTTGGCCAGCGACGTCAGGCCGACATTTTGCCAAGGATAAAGTGTTGCTTGGGAAACGGGCTCTTTCATGCTGTCGCGTTAAAACGACAATTCGATACCAAAACGAGAGAAAGTGGCCATTGCGCGACCGACCCTTAGCTAATTCGCAGGCGACAAGCGTCACTCATCGCTTTCGCGTTCAAATTCGCCTACATGCGGCCTGCGCTTAAATAAGAACGTCGCATTCACATCACTGTCGTATCGTGGGAACTTCAGAATGCAAAGAGACGTGCCCATATCAAAATGTTGCCTATCATCGGCAAGGAGAAAACGACTACAGCATTATCATTACCGCAATTGTTTTCCAGCAACGTGATGCTCGACCGCAGAAGATAGCTATGCAGTGCCGACGACGACAAAATGTATTTCCTTTAGAAAGAAGCATGGCGCGCGCCGGTCCAGGCGGCCGTGGGAGAAACGATTGCCAAAACAAAGAATGAGAAGCACGGAAAATCACGTACTCGGCACAATATATGTGTCATGGCACTTATGTAGCGGCCGTGGTCATGGCACATGAACGCGCCGCGCCACACGAAGTCTCTTAAGTACGCTGCTTGGCTCTATCTCGATTGTAACATGCTACAGAGAACAACACTCACTGTGTAAAGCCCGATTAACATTACATACGTACCTTGATTCCAGTCACCACGTGCACGATGTCCAGTGTGCATTTTTCCAAACACATCTGCGGCTGTCTACGGCGCGGTCAGCGCGGCATCATTCGCAAGGGGGTAGGAGGAGAGCGCCGCGTCGCGGCGCGCGTCTGAACTACCTCAATTACAACTTTTCAAAGGGGCGCGCGCCGAATGGGACGGCCGGTGGAGCCACAAGTCGTGATTCTGGCAGTCACCGCTAGAGGCGCGCCACCGCTCTGGTATTTTTTTTTTTTTTCTTCGAGCCTGGTGGCAGACATGTCACCGCCCCGTTTTAAAGGGGACGCTCATAGCATCCATCCATCCATCCATCGTCCGCGATAGAAATAAGTAAGAGACGGTTAGAGTATTGGTGGCAGAAAAGTAGAGATAAAGAACAAAAATAAATAATGGGGGAAAAATAAGGTCATTCTGCCTTAAGAGGCAGAGAGATGGACCGTGAATTTATATTGTTTTGGTATAATAACAGATTTAATCAATGTAGATAAGGTATTAGGCCAACATGAAACAAGGAAGTTTTTTTTTTTTCTTCGAGCCTGGTGGCAGACATGTCACCGCCCCGTTTTAAAGGGGACGCTCATAGCATCCATCCATCCAAAGGTGAATTGAACCGTGCATTAGTTACATTACGTGGCACTGCTGAGCTCAACGACGCAGGTTTTATACCAAGCCACGGTGGTCCCATTTCATTGAGGGCGAAATGCAAGGGCCCTCGTGTGCTCAGATTTGCGTATGAAGTTCAGGGGAAAACGAAAGCTTGAAGAGACGAAAAGTTTGTGAACAAGAGGTGTCGCTGGAGCAAATGTTTCGACAAGAGGTCTTGCCTCCTTCAAGGCTACAACTGCGTTTGTTGTAACTCCAGGCACTAAGAATCAATCTAGAGTTGCCCACTACTGTATGACTCATAATCATATCATGGTTTGCATGTGAATCATCAGAAATTATAAATTTAAAGGTAAATATATAGAAGTCTGTCTGGCTGGGTAAGATTATAAGAATAAAAAGACTTCTAGCCACATTTAATCATTAGTCTTCTTAATTTAAAAAAAAAAAAAAACAGACCGAACGGGTCTCTAAACGTAGGGTCAGTTTTTTTTAAATTATAAATCACATTACAAAACGAACATCACGGCAGTGAGGGGAATTAACAGTCTTTCCAACATCTAATAATATCTGGGGTTTAACGTCCCAAAACCACGATATGATTATGAGGGACGCCGTAGTGGAGGGCTCCGGAAATTTCGACCACCTGCGGTTCTTTAACGTGCACCTAAATCTAAGTACACGGGCCTCAAACATTTCCGCCTCCATCTAAAATACAGCCGCCACGCAACATAAATGCAACATTTAGTTGTGCCTTATGAGACAGCTTACGAACTACGCTCAAAACTATTTTGCCTTAATTAACTCTGTTTAGATCATAGAAGTTTACAAAAAGATACGACAAAGCTTTACAAGGATGTGCTCAAATACATTAGCCTTTGCACATATGTTCAATGGGCTCCTTCAAATTATTTACAGCTAATAAACAAATTATAAGTGTGACGAGCACTTCTTCCAGCACAGCTTCACCAAGCACGTTTACTTTGTCATGATGAGTGAGATTGTGTTCAGCGAATATGGTGGTGTTTTTTTTATATATATAGCAGAGAAACGTCCCAAATTTGTTTGAGCACACCTACTTCTGCTGTTTGATTAAATTAACATGTCACAGTTGTAGCACCTACCATTATGAAGTGAAAGTCTGTATTAACGTATTAACGTATTAACGCGATAGCGTTAGAGAGCTCGTGTCGCAGAAATTCCGCCGTCGGCGTCGGCACCGTTGGTTGTGAGCGAAAAATCGTCCGTGACCGAAAAATCGAGAATGAAGCAAATAAAATAAAGAAACTTCGGTCCCATTGAGTATCGAACCCAGGCCGTTCGCGCGGCAAGCAGGCGTCCTACCACAAAGCCACGATGTTTTTTTTTTTTTCTTTATTGACAAAGCCACGATGTTACTTGCAGCTGCTTCGGAAAAAAAACACTACATAAATGCCATGTAGTGGAAGGAGTCTCCTAATGCATTTTGTTCGGCAGGTGTCACGACGAAAATGAGCCCATTCGGCGATTTGTAGGCGCATTTGGGAGGCCATCAAACTACGTCGAAAAAGGCCGGGATAATGCAGCCATCGCCGCTAAAAACACGCACGAACTTTCAAACAAAAATGGACAACTATGTCCATCTAGCGGAAAACATATCAAGCTAACGCCAGCTTGCGGAGGCGTTGATCAAGCAAACAGCAAACTCTAGATAATGTGCTGCCATCTGTGAGGCCTTGTGAGATTCTTCATAACCTCCGAGATGGCGAGCGCGCGGCGTATATCTTGGAGGCCATGCAAATCTTGCTTTCGATCAAAGGGTCCCCCAATTTTTGTCCCGGGGTCGTGACGTCGACGAAAGCAGCAGTCGGTGTGTCCAAGATGAAACGTTTTATTTGGCCGAACTTGTGGGCGGGAAACGAAAAGTCAAACTACAGCAATACACACTGCACGTTGATAGCGGCGAACAGAGCGTCGGCCGTCAATAAACTGATCTGTGGCAAGGCGCGTTGGCATTTATACCTGCGGCATCGAACATTCGAGCATTATCACTGGTGGCGGCGTTAGTTGGAGAATACACTCAGCCAGGGGCGTAGCCAGAAATTTTTTTCGGGGGGGGGGGGGGGGGGGTTCAACCATACTTTATGAATGTTCGTGCGTGCGTTTGTATGTGTGCATGCCTATATACACAAGCAAAACTGAAAAATTTCGGGGGGGGTTTGAACCCCCCCAACCCCCCCCCCCCCTTGGCTACGCCCCTGCACTCAGCTGTTCGCGATTGCACGCTCCAGCCTAACAGAAGGTCCTAAAGTAATCTGGAATGTTCCCAGACATTCTGGCACAGTTTGCGCAACGCAGTAACTACAGGTGCAATTGGCCAATAACATAAAACATAGAAAGAAAGGAGCGCATGTGGCAGTATTTGAAGCCGGAGCATCTAAAAGTAGCAGGGAGGATACATACTTGAGCTTCGAAGCCCAAATATATTGAAAAAGTAAATAACACAATAACAAGTATGCAATATATATATTACCTTTATTTGTCCAGCATTGGCACAGGTTCACATCATGACCTAGCAGTTGATTTCATGAGTGTTTGCTTGCAATATAGTGCTCAAGTTCTATCGACATGTTTATGTGATACAGAGATTGTGCTCGTGGCTGAGTAGTTGTTTAGTGTTCTGTGCGAACACCAACAAATATGTTCTACACTGCATGCCTAAAGCTTATTTTCTTAGAATTGTGCTTCTGGAATCTGTAAGCACTCGCCTTATGTCTCTGTTTCTTTAGCATTCATCTACGCTGCATACTCAGCAGTTCGATTACTACTAGCGCCAAGAAATTCTAGCTGTAGAAACTGTGTAACTGAGCTATAACGAGGAACAAAACGAGCCTTAAATATTTTCTACGTAATACGTATGGTATGGCTTCACGGCCGAGAATTTCGCCGAGAAATTCGTGCCTACCCTGTAGACACAACGCGATATTCCTTATTGGTAACGCATTCAAGGTGACATCGCAGAGCGAGAACGATGCAGAACTGTACGCATCCGCGAGTGTTTACGTAACAAATTTATCAAAACTACATAGCTCTCACTGCGCTAGCTATCTCTCGGCGTAGCGCATGTTTCGTTTCAGACTCCACCACCATGCACTCACTTAAAGATCAACACAACCTGGCAAGCGCCGCATAACTAACGGCAGGATAAGACCCTTGTCCTAAAGCTATGCTGTTAAACTCGGACGCCGCAACACAATGAGAGCAACGTTCTTTCAGCGATCTAGGTGTTCAGTTACATGCAGATATTTGTCAGCTTTCAGACTCATTACACACGCACGGGTTGAATGCTTTTGACGTGTATGAGTGACTTGTTTTGCTTGGAACTGACTGTATACATTGCTTGTACAACCTTGCGGAATCACAATAAACGATGCAAACCTTACTTGATTGACGCTGTTTTTGCCAGTCGAGGCCAGTTTGGTCACCTGGCGATAACTATTACACACCCAAGCCGCGATTTAGCAACGACAAAGAACAAAATACCACAGGGAGCAAAAAGCGCAGTATTGCGACCAGGGCGAACCAGTCGCCAAAAATGCGCTTGTTTAATGATGATCATAGTACTTGCAGCGCTATCTCGCCTCGCTCTATTGGCCTGGTGTGCGACCGATGGTGGCGCTGCGAACGGCGCCTGTATGACGTCAGAGCGGGGATTCGCGCGCTTTCGTCTGCTACGTTGGCTCAGCGCCAGGTTGAAACCACCGTTGTAGTAAATCTCAACAAAAAAGCAGTTCAATTGGTTATCTTGCGTATGTTGGCTACTGACGCTGTTCGAACAACCGTGGGACTGCTTTTAACGCTCATTTAGAACTACGGCTCTTTGTTTCTTAGAACTGCGGCCGCTTGTCTCCGCGGCGAGTGCTGCGCAATGGTGAAGAACTGCTCTGTGCCTCAGTGTACTTCGTCCGCTCGTGAAAAAGGCGTTAGCTTTCACGAATACCCTAAGGACCCGAAGCTGAAGAAGGAGTTGATCGTCAAGCTCAGAATGGGAATGCGCCTCACGCTTTCATCGACTGTGTGTAGCAAGCACTTCGTGGACAGTGACTTCTGCTACCCACCGTACGCGCCACTCTTAGGTAAGCTTGCGACCGTGCTTGCGACATTACGGGAAAAACTGCGATCATGGGCATCAGCGCGGGGTTGTGCAACAAGTCGGCACTGCGCACTTGTTTGCAGGACGAGAGCTGCGACGGTGATGCGATCTCCTTTGACGGCTTCGACCGCGCATTCAACAACGTGGCCTGCGTCGTACACCGCCTCGCCCTCGATGAGGCACAGCGACCTTTCACAAGCTTTATCTACATACTTGTAGATGCTGGAGAACGGCACGCTTACTGAAATATCGAAAGAAACACCCAAACTAATGAGTATCGTACGGCGGAAACAAGATAACGAGCGAGAACACTCACACATAGTTTCACTTTCTTACCAGCAATGTGGTCGGTGGTATCGGCGAACTCGTCGGCCATCCGGGGGATTTCTTGGCCCCCTCGATTGGGCCGCAACTAAACAAGTTCAAGATTACACTCGAAAACATTTGTTGCATGCGTTAGTTGACCGTCGCGAGGCTCTTCGTTCGACAAAGTTCCCGCCTGAAGCAGACGATCCGCGCACAGGAGCAGCGGCTGCTGCAGCGCGGTTGAGAGCGGAGTCCCCGCTCTAACGTCACACGCGAGAGGGCGCCACTCCAAGATCTCGAGGCCAATTGCAGTTCAGTACGCCGCCGCTACCCTTATTTCCGTACTACAGCCAAAGGTACAGTTTCCGTTCTCTAAAGTGGTAGATGTTCTCTGGGGTGGCTGAATCGAGTGACGTGCCGACAAACAGAAAGACAGACCAAAATTTCTGCGTTTAAGTTCCCCAAGAAAGACTATCGTCTTTAAAAAAACTAAAGAAATAATGCAACATTTCACAGGCGTAAACACACAATCGACCGTAACAGTTCGTAGCTAGCCTGACCGCCTTCAACTTTCGACCACATGAATCCCTACTACTGCGTCGCGCGCCACCACTGCACCTGCCTTGTTTGGTGGTGCGGACTCCGCATAGTTCGCTGCACCAGACCAGGCGCTCCATCGCCTGCCACGGCCGGTCTGGAGGCGCGCGCTCGCGCGCCTCTAGACCGGCCGTGCGCCTGCATGCATAGGCGTGCGCAGGGGGGGGGGGGGGGCAAGGGGGCGAGAAGGGGGGGCGCAAAGTCAGCCCTATACATTGTAGGGGGGGGGGCGAGAAGAGGGGCGCAAAGGCAGCCGCATACATTGACATAATAGGGAGGGGGGCGCTGCGACGAACTTTCGCCCCCCCTGAAGGGGAACCCTGCGCACGCTTATCCCTGCATATGGCCCAGTGTCACTTGTGCACGCAAACTCCAGTGCCTCGGGTAGTGTGGTATTCAAAATGTACATCGCTGTCGACAAACCCGAAAGCTCGATCCGCCAAGTTTTGCTGGGCGCGAAAACGAAACCAGTCGCATATCGCAGCCTTTCATGTGTTAGCTGTCGGTTTTTTATCTTCGTTCTGCGACGAGCTCGGAATGCTTGTGCGCTGTTCAGGTATAGGGGGATCCGTGACAATGCCGGAAACAGGGTGACACTAATTTTAATCAGATGTATCATTTGCCAACGAAGAAAAAGAAATTACCGACGCGAACTTGTTTCGTCAACAAGATCGGCACTGCGCTTTGGTTCGGAAATGACCAGCGCGGCAAAAGCGCTCTTCAACCGCAGTTCTTATTTCTCCGTGCAGTTTAGTTGCTCGCCTGCAACATAACTTGCATAAGCTAGACTTGCAGAACAATGTTACGATATACGCATGTTGAAACAGACGGCCGACGTCGCACACGCGCGAGAGAGCATGATTGATCAACATGAGTTTGTCGGTGTTCCAGATCGACGAAAGCGATGATTTACGCATATGTACATGTGTAAGTAGTGCCACAGACGCTGCTGCGCGCGTTCACGGAAAATCACCGCCACACGTGACTCGATCGGCGCGAAGGCGGCGAAGGCCCCAAGAGACATCTCTATATGCAAGCTTCGCAAGGCAGTGTGCGCCGAAGTGCATAGTCCGCATGCCGCATCTGCGCTTCGCTTTACACCCCCTTATCCCTCCCCTTTTATTTTTCTTTTGCTTTGTTCAGTCAGCGTCGGCTGCGAACACGTTTAAGCTGAGTTACGGAACCCATATAGACGGAGCTGTTCGGTAGATCATCGCACTCATATTTCCACTGATCACGAGCCCTCGTATGCTGTTCGCAATAGGGCAATGTATACCTTGCGCACTATAATGCAACAGCGCCGTGGGATGCGAAAGCAAACAGCGCAATATTAAAAAAAATAGATATGTCAAGGAACGCACATGTATAGCGTTCAAGAAAACCAGAATAAAATACTAAGTTCACGCGATAGATTACGACCACAACGCATTATAAACAACCTGTGTGCAGTAAGAGCATTATACGTACTCTGGCCTCTCTCTTTGTATGTGTACAGGTGAAACGCGCGATCGGTATTTTTGTTTGGTTTGCGGCGCACCGCTCATGCACATGTCCATGTCTTGTTTATTTCGAAAAAACGATGACGCACGCCATTGCGAAGGGTTGAGATATACCTGTGGCTAAAGAAATGAGCCGAGGAAAGCAGCGCAGCGTTGCACATGCAGGTCGCGCAGGAACGTCGTGGTGTCGATATCGGACGAGTGTTTATGACGTGTGTATATAATAACAGTGGGGAATACAATGAATATGTATTTCAGTGCAAGGTTATCTTTGAAGTTTGACATTCACATCTTCTCTGCAGCGAACACTTTGCTTACCTAAAATCGGAAGGGCACGCCACTAGAGAACAGCAGTTCGGCTTTGCGAAGCGGTGCGCCTCTTGCAGCTGCCGTCCGGATGAGTTTTTAAGCGCGCAGAGCTCCGATATTGTGTTGTCGTCGATTCGTGGCAGCACAGTGAGATCCTCGGACCGTTCGGCTCTGGATGTCGAAGAAAACGGCCGCATTTTCTTCGTCCGAAAGCTACGTGAACGACTGCTGCTCCGCCTCTCCGTGCCCTCTCCTTCGGAGACGCTAGTAGACGATTCCGCGACTGCGCTCAGAAAAAAATGGCGTACGCGCCCGGTGTCGCCGGATCACCAAGCATTATGAATATTACCTATTGCGCCACCCATTCTCTAATCGCCTTTCACACATCTCTACCTTCCCGTGTTGTCCCTAAAACACAGGGCTTCATGTGTGCTAGTGCCCAAACATGCACCCGGGTTGACACGTTCCCATTCAGTCGAAACATGCTTCGTCGTTTCGCTAGCTTTCCATCATACGTCGTCTTTCTTATATTTTGTCGCTTTATGAGTACGCGTTCTAAGCCAACCCGATCTCGCTCCAAAAAGTAAAGAGCTTCCCTCGCGAATTATTATAAAATGCATCCCTTCTGATTTCGCCTTTACCACTCTGGTAGTTGCCAAGAGCCGGCGTGTTTTTAAAAATTTTCTTCACCTTTACCATCCCATAAATCTGCTCCGCCTTTGTGAAATACCACTTAAGGGTGACATAAAAGCGAAAAACGAATTTTTTGTATTAGAACATTACCGTTTCACAATACCAAGAGCACCACTCTTGCCCGAGAAGGCACTTGGTGAGCGAGAAGACGCGGAAAACGAAAATACAGGTGACCGCGCCGCATTTAGGTTACCGCACCAATTCCCCGTGACGTCACATGTTTTGGCGGCGTCTCCTGAGGCCTATGTAATTTTTTGTCGGTTAAATTGAACCACATTGTGTTACAAGGCAGTCAGGGACCTAACACAGCAAGTTTCAGCAAACTTTATTCAGCCAATGGGACCAAAATACCAAGAAAAGACGTCGAAATCTGCGACGTCACACTGTCGTTCAGGTGCTGCGTTGCTGGCGCGAAATTCGAAGACGGAACTTTGAGCTTCGTTTGCTCTTCTAGAGAGAAACATATGACGTGGAAATTCGCTACAATAAGGCATTAAAATCGTAATTTTTTTCAGTCTAAAGTGCTTAAATGTTTTACTTCGGTGTCCCTTCAACGCTCCTTGTTGCTATTGGCCTCGAGGACGACCACTGGAAACGCCCGCGCTACCGTCGGCGTGACGTGCTTGGCAGGATCACGTGGTCTCAGCGGCCGCGTCGGCTGCTTGTGGAGCACTGCCGCGTGCTTTGAAAACGAGTTTCAAGTCCCACATGCGCTGCGGTCTGTTCAAATTCGGAAGTTTTCTCTCGTTTTCTACTGAAACCATTGTAATAGAGTGGCTGCCTCCGAAGGCGACGAACATGGGGCTCTACCGCTCGGTGCCGCAGTACCGCGCTTACGCAACGAAGCTCAGTGTCAGCCTGCACCGGTAACCGCGGGGCAAGAAACTGCGTGAAGCATGGGTTGTAAAGCTAAGAACCGGCAAGTAGCCATAGGCTACAAGTCTTGTGTGCAACAAGCACTTCCGCAACGAAGACTTTCGTTACTGCGTCGGGCCTGCGATATTCGGTGAGTATCAGACAGCGCGCACTGAAACGATGGCTCGCGCGCGCTTCCCGCCGGCAAATGATGCTTATCTGCCACAGGATGGTAATAACCTTTTACCACGTGCGATGCCATCTCAGAACCCTTCCGTGCGACCTCTTGATCGTCGGCCCCGTGCTCAGCGTCTACGAAATCGGCTGCAGATGCGCAAGTCATTGTTTAGATAAGTTGAATTAAAAAACGCACAGGGTCCCTTATGCATTCGCTAAAGATGACTAGAAGGCGAAAGCCATCTTCTTCTTGTCAGTCGATGTACTCATTCTCCCGCGCCCCCCTCCAAAAGCGTTCTGCACCTAATGCGGTTTTGCATGGCCTCCGTGACCGATCACGGAGGCAATGCAAAGCGACCATGACGTGTGAATACGTCATCATGTGACGTCAAGTTATGTGACGTCATAATGACTCTACATATTTTGGCGATTTGTTACGTCATGATGACGTTATATGGTGACACCATCACGTGACGATTATTTTTTGCATCACTCATGTTGCGCTGCCGACGCGGGACGCCGACAGGCAATCTTCCCATTTGATGAGGCATCTAGGGCTTTCGCCTTCATAAGCTACACGACGTCTTGCATTGCCTCCGTGATCGGCCCACCGATCACGGAGGCAGTGCAAAGGGACCACGTCGTGTGAATATGTCATCATGTGACATCACGTTATGTCGCGTCATGGTGATGTCATAATGAAGTTACAAATTTAGATCTGTGACGTCATCACGTGACTATTATTTTTTTGCGTCACTCGTCTTGACGCCGCCGACGGTCAACCTTCCCCTTTGAAGAGGCCTTCAGTAGCTGCTCAGGGGGTGCTGCAAAGTATGGTGCGAGAAGGGCGTACGCGCGCTTGCTCCGTGAACAAAGGCAGTGGATGACGTTGAATAAGCTGGTCCTAATGGATTGTGTGTATACAGTGAAGCTATGGAAGGAAACTTAGGTTTAGTAATTTAAGCTCAGTAGCTCAGTAACTTAAAAATAGCTCGCATTCATAAGCTACGCGACGTTTGCTGGTGGACAGCGAGAGAGTCAAATGCTGCGGCTGTGTGCTGCATTTATGTTGGCAATAACATTTTTTCAGTCGAGCTTGCGTTCCCCTGACGCAAACACAATGTGCTAAAAAGCCCAAATTTATTTGTGCCGCTCTGAAACTCACGTTGGGCCTCTCCAACCCCATGTATTTTCTTGGAGCCTCATTTATTTACGTGGGAAAATGGCACCCTGTTGGCGTTAGTCACGACACTGCTGCCAAAATTGTTGGGGTACTCGACAAATAATTACTATCCTGTTTTGCGGCTGCTGGTTGCTGCAATAACTTCTATTTTATTCACCGCTATTTCAAGCTCATGTGAGCCCTAGTTCACACCCGACGTTTGCAGAACAAGTCCGGCGAACGTTACTGTATTTTCTTTCTTTTCCTTGGCGTTGCATGCTACCATAACCAGCAATTACGGACATCGCTTTCAGTTCACGGTTTTTGGCACCACGTGGCGTACGGACCTTAAAGATTCGTAATTCCCGCTATGACTCCGACAGCGTAGCGGACACAAAGACAGACGACAATATCGGCTTTCACCACCGCGCGCGAACCGGCAATCGCCGACTGATAACCGCAACGCATGCGACGAGCGGGCGGCGCGCTGCTCAACTGTGAATCAGCACTAGTTTTGTTGCAAAGTGGCTCGGTCCTTCTTCAAGACGACGGAATCTGGAAAAGGCGTCCTGCCCTTCCTCTCATTTTTCTTTGAATATTTTCCGAGTTTCTTCAATACTTTTCGTCCGATCGTACTGCCGTTGGCCTCCCCTGGTTCCTTTTAAAGTTGGCAAGCACGCCTTTTGTCGCTGCCATGTTTTGAATCATAGAAGCTAATTTTGAGAAATAATACCATCTTAAAATATGATGATGGTCGTGCGTTTCGGACTGTGCATACTCAGGCTTGACTTCCCTCATTTTCGTTGGCGTCACTTTACAAACCCATTATATTGCTCAACTGGGTGAAAGCGCCAAGCCGTGTGGTACAGTCGCTAGACTTCGCTTTTTCGTGTTCAATAAGCGACAGAACTAAGGCACAAATTTATTTGAATACTCATTATTATTCAGTAGCTTTCGTTGAAGTATTTTAATTAGGCGCCATAGTTTGAACCGTGTGGCTTTCCTTTCTCAAACTTATAATAAAATACGCCCTCAATAACTTATGTTCCTAAGCACAGTACAAAATTTACAGCCCGCCCTCGCCTTTCTTCTCAGTGTTTCTGAAGATGAAATGAAATAAAATAAACTGACAGATCCCACCTAAATGCCTCAATGGATATCTGCTAGTCTGCAGATTTGTGCGAAGTCATGGATAGAAACCAAGCTATTGCGGCCTGTTTAAAGCAGGAAAAAAAAAACGGAAACAAAAACATGTTTCTTTACGTGACAACGTACGTCAACAGGCCCTTCACGAAATCCATTGAAAACATTTGTTACATTTTGAAAGTTTTCTGTTGCTTATGTAAACAAGGCAACTGCAAGAGTCTCGAAATGCATGTCTTCTTCTTCTCTGTGATGAATGCTTGTTTACCGTGAAAAAAGTGCGTGTTCTTTGCAAGACATTGTTTCGATTGCACCTAAAGTTGTAGATGCCATCTAGCTAAGATTTTAAGAATGATTTTTTTGTAAATTAGTTAATTGTAGGAAGAGTTGCAAGATGTTGAACTGTCCTATTACCGCATTTCCAGAAGATCAGCGCCACTGACAACTCAGGCACTCTATGTCTTTGCCTTGGCAAGAGTCCGCAAGCGTATTTTTTTTCCCTGCTTTCCTGTGGACACTGTAGCCTCAGTACGTTGTAATATTCACGTGATGGGCCCCGCATGTGTTTATCGCCATTTTTCATTGCGGCACCATTCTAGTGTTGTCACTGAGCGTCTCAGATTAGAGGGTTAACTGAAGTTGCGTGTCATAGTCAGCAGGGGCGTAGCCAAGGGGGGGGGGGGGGGGGGGGGGTTGGGGGGTTCACACCCCCCCCCCCCCCAAATTTTTCAGTTTTGCTTGCGTATATAGGCACGCACACATACAAACGCACGCACGAACATACATAAAGTATGGTTGAACCCCCCCCCCCCCCCGAAAAAAATTTCTGGCTACGCCCCTGATAGTCAGTGGCTCGATCACTGCGCTGCAGCCCGTGGCTCACATTCGCAGAAAGCCCGGCTCCCTCAGAAAGGCATGACCTTCTGTATCAAATTTTGGCCGCCCTTCTGCGAAGCAGCCACTCATGTTTTGTAGACACAATCACTACAGAATGATGTGTACTACCCATTATTTGTAGTACGCACTGATCATAGTGAGAAAATCCGAAGTGCAGGGGAGGAATAAGGGCATAAGGCAGGCTAGCCGATGTTTTCGTAGGTGAGCCTATCTTAGTCAAAGGCGTCAATGACCAACCCTTCCAAACATATGGCGCCTTTGACGAATATACCACCCATCGAAATATAAGCTAACCGGTATGAGGCCCCTATTATGGCGAAAGCCTTAGATGCCTCATCAAACGCGAAAACTGACCGTCGGCGTCTTCGAGATTTGGCAATATCTCTCGATACTTCGCGAGACCGGCGTTGGCGTTGAAGGATGCAAAAAAAAAGTAATAAAAGTGGGTTCAGCGTCACATGATACTCAAGTGAATATGTGTGTGTGTGTGTGTCGGCGTACCAAAAGCCACATGACCTCAGTGTAACATGACGTCAGCATAACGTCACATATCGCCAGAATTTGACACATCGCAGTGGCGACATCGAAGGGCATCGTCACTTGATTAAAGGCGGGCCGATCACGGAGGCTCTGCAAAACCATGTCAGGAGCAGAAAGCTTGTAGTGCCTCCGATCCGGGAGGCAGTGCAAAAGCACGTTGAACTCGGAAAGCTTTTGAATGTTACGGTGGAGGGGAGGATCAGCACGTCGACCGAGAAGAAAAAGAACAAGAAAATGGCTTTCGCCTTCGAGTCTTCTTAGGCAATTGCATAAGGGACCCTCTGAGTTTTTCCTGTTCAGACAACCTCTATAGCACACCTATTCGGTGCCTTTGACTACGCTGTCCCTCATCTTCACAAATTCAGTCATGCGATACTACCAATAAGCAATTCACAAAATTCAGAGGGCAGTACTAACATTTATTAGTCAAAAGTCGCCGACATGGGCCACTGGAGGGCAAAAAGATACGACCCGTTGAACACAACCACACATTTATGCTTCGTCGTTAACGCAGGAGTGTCACGCACTTAGCTTCGCCGAAATTAAGCTTGGGAATGTTCTATTGCAAGCATAAGTTAGTCCGTACGTAATCTGGAAAATTTCACATGCGCATGCTATGCGCATGTGAACTTTTCCAGATTACGGACGCTACTGTTTCGCGATGACGTATTGCAGTCATCACGGCGGATGTTTATCCCGCCCCTCCAATCTTGCTTCTGCTCCCTAGGCTGTCTTCTGGCGCTGCTGTTGCACGTGAAATGTTTCAATGCAGTGCATTTTACTTCGTGGGACACGAGTCAAGCAATTTATTCTCATGGTATCCGCGTTTCTTTTTCTTCCTCGCGCCATAGGTTTGGAAATCCACAGCATGATTAGAGGCTTAATACTTGTGTAGCTCATTGTTCGTACACCGGTGCACCGAGCAGACAATGTTGAACCAGCTTCAATGGAAAGCTTCTGAGCTTTCATTTTTGCCATTACAATTAAGTGTAAACGATCACATTAGAAGTTTGAGTTGACAATTAAAAAACGACCGTTTTAACTGATTTGACGTATTTCATCAGGGCCTATAGCTTAGAACGCTAGGTTACGTTAAATCCAGTTAACTTGTATATTCAACAGTTAGGGCACACTGTTCATTCAGCTGCAATTAAGCCCTCTTTCGGTCAGTCCAAGAAACGCCTCTGTGAGCATATCATAAACATAATTGTCATCATCTTCAGCCTATTCAGTGACCACTTCGGAACTGGGGTTTTCTCTAACGATCTCCCATTCGCTCTATCCTGCGACAGTTGATTGCACTTTATTCCTGCGACATTCTTAATTTCATCACCTCGACCTAACACTCTGCTGTCATTGACTTCGTTTCTGTTCTCTTGGTATCCATTACGCCGCACTAACGGCACATGAATTATCGGTCCTTCGTATTAGTGACCTGACCAAGTCCACTTTTTTCTGATGATGTTAACTAGGATGTCGGCAACGCCTGTTTGTTCCCTTATTTTCTCTACGTATCGTTCGGTGTCTTAATGCGGGTCATTTTTTTCTTCCGTCATACATTGCGTGGTACTTCACTTTTTTCTCGAGTTTCCTTGTTATCCTTCAAGTTTTCAGCCCTGTATGTTACTACCAATAATACGATATTGCACAGGTTGGCAAACTCACTTATGAGTCGACTCACTCAAACTCATTCAGACTCAGATCGGGCCATGAGTCTGACTCTGAGCGAGTCCGGGTAAGTAATGTTTTGGTGTGTTTGAGTCGGAGTGAGTTTCGACTGAGGAAAATTTTAGTGAGCCTGAGTGCAGGTGCGTTCGGTTGAGAAACATACTGGCGAGTCTGAGTACGAGTGAGCCCTAAGCACAAAATATATTTCTTGACTGAGTCTGAGTGGGCTAGACCGTCTAATGCCGACCTATGGTCATATCTACTCATCTTCAGCATTACTACCAGTCTTATATCGGCTTACCATTATACCCAAGTCTATTCACACATATGTCAACGCACGAGCGTTAATGCGCCACCTCAATATTTATTTATCAGAGGTTTGAGGCGTGTGTGTGTGTGGGAGGGGGGGGGGGGTCTCCCTCCCCGTGGAAACTCTTTCACGGGAAGTTCTTGATAATATATCGCGTGTGAGTCGAGTATTTCATAAAACTGTCCTTGCATGATTTCAGCCACTTATAATACGTGTTTGATGGTGCAAGATCAAAAGGCGCATCGTAGAGCACCGATTACGTGAGATATTGGCGTTAAAGAGCATCGGCACCATGACCGAAAAAGCTAATTTAACGCTAACAGACTCATGAATCGACTCACTCAGATTCACTCAGACACAGGTCAAGCCGTGAGTCTTGTTGGTGAGATTGAGTAATATGTTGGTGAGATTGAGTCCGAGTTAGTCCGGTTGATAAAACATTTAGTGAGTCTGAGTCCGAGTGAGCCTTCGGAGCAAAATGTATTTCTTCAGTGAGTCTGAGTGAGCTCCAATTTTTTCGCCGACCTATGCGCAATTGTTGTATACATCCCGCTTTACGAATAGCGGTGAATTGCCTGTCATGACTTAGGAATGTCTATCTCAAGCACTCCAGCCCATCATCGGCGAATTTTCGTTTCATGAGTAGGTTATCCTTTTAGTTATTGGTGTCGATGTACATGCTCTCGCGCAGGGTTCTAACACTGGTTGATAATTTTGAGATCTTCGAAGGACTCAAACAGCCGAGCACGCAACACGGTTAAATTTGCAGACACAGGAAAAAATATTTTGATTATCACTGCTCCTCCGCTTGTCTTTCTTCGGGGTAAGGTGATTCGACACGTCGTTTTTTTTTCTCATTGCGGGCTCACTACAGGCAGTAGTATATAACTCCTCGAAAAAATACTGACAGAGTCCCAGTTTCATGCAGGAAGCGTTTTACAGCACCTTTGAAGGAAATTTATGGCGTTATATATATTATATATATAATATATATATCTATATATATATATATATAATATATATATATATATATATATATTATATATATTGTTAAGCGATTTATTGGACGGGACTCGGCGACAATTCGCTATGGCGACAGTCCAGGCCAAAGCACGGGCTCCGAGAGCGAGCGGCGTTTACAAGAGGACGACCCACTAGGAGCCGCTGGAGAACGCAGCCGTTCAACAGTACCAAATGCTTCGCCACAATTACCCCGGGTACGAAAAGGGAGCCGTCCGGCGACCTAACAGCTCGTCACTATGAGTGGGTCATAGTAGGCCTTGAGGCGCTCCACGTTGACTATGTCGCGCCCTCGACGGCGCATGTCCGAAGCTGGTTCGATGGGTTCGATCAAGTAGTTGACCGGGGATGTGCGCTCGACGACCCGGTATGGGCCTTCGTATTTCGGCAGCAGTTTTGAAGAGAGGCCACTTGCAGTGGTAGGGACCGAGAGCCATACGAGCGCTCCAAGGAGGAACGTGGGCTCAGAAGTGGTGGTGCCGTCGCGAATGCTCTTCTGCAGCTCTTGTTCCTGCGTCGTAAATGTCTTGGCAAGCTCGCGACACTCTTCAGCAAGCCTGGCTGTCTCAGAAATAGGCGCACACTCAGATGGATCCGGCTTGTATGGAAGTATCGTGTCGATGGTGTGCGACGGGTGCCTTCCGTACAGTAAGAAAAAGGGTGAAAAACCAGTAGTGCTCTGAGGGGCGGTATTATAGGCGTAGGTGACGAAGGGCAGAATGGCATCCCAATTGGTGTGATCAGCGGCGACGTACATTGACAGCATGTCGCCGAGCGTGCGGTTAAAGCGTTCAGTTAGGCCATTCGTCTGCGGGTGGTAAGCAGTAGTTTTGCGGTGAACAGCATGGCACTCTTTCAGAATGGCTTCCACGACTTCCGATAAGAAGACACGGCCTCGATCGCTGAGAAGCTCTTGGGGTGGACCGTGACGCAGTATGAATCTGTGTAGTAGGAAGGAGGCAACATCGCGCGCTGTAGCCGCTGGGAGGGCGGCGGTTTCGGCGTATCGCGTTAGATGGTCAACAGCGACGATGGCCCAGCGGTTATATATATATATATATATATATATATATATATATATATATATATATATATATATATATATATATTGCGTGAGACGAATATGACTGTCGGGTCATGACATGAATACTATGAAAATCCTGTCGCGTACGTCGTCAAACCCTTTCCTCCAGACACGTGTGGCACACACCCGTTTACCACGGGCCGCGGTGTAATGGTATGCGCCACAGGTGATTGCCACTTCATATCTACCCAGGAACGGCGAGAACACACATTAGTAATTTAAATGCCGCAGCATTAAGAAAAACCGACATCGGCAGCGTTGACCTCGAATGGAAATAATAAAAGCTAGGATCTCAGCAGGAATCGAACCCAAGGATTCTGCGTGGCAGCCAGGCATTCTACCACAGAGCCACGCCAGGTCTAGAAGCTACTTTGGAAAAACACCCAATGCAGGCGTAATGTCGGTGCAACATGAATTGTGGTTGTGGTGCTGGGTATATGATTGTATAACAATGCAATAAACATGTACTCCTACGATACAGGCGGCATGTCAGGTTAACGTCTCTGGTTTCAGTGTTGGCTCCGCTTTTATAGCAGTCTAATAAACATTACATTTGTATTCCCATGGTTCAGCAAGCTATAATGAAGGATTGCTCGACCCCGGAAGAATACATTAAGGAAAGTTACGTATGATATTCCCATGATTGCACCGTAAAGTGCATTTAGTTTCTATAATACCGGCGTATGTACTCTAACGTGAGGGCTGACGTTACGTCGCACCATAAGTCACACTTTAAACGCCAGTGTTGTCGACGTGCCTGGTAAGCCCAATATGTGCACACAGCTACTACACTTACAAATCACCTTGATCAACCTCGTAACGCTTGGCTCAAAGCCATAAAATACAGCATAGAAGTACTCGCTGACTGCTTCGCATGAAACCGATTCCCAGAAAGTTTGGGGTCTGCCGAATTTTTATTTGGAGCAACAATTCGAAAATGTTTAAAATTCATGTCAGTACTTCTGTAACGAGTAGGCCGGCTACGTCACGGGACCCTGGAGTGCTTTTCGAAATCGAAACTGCCTCAAGTCCTAATATACGAGCATATAAATAAACATTCGTCTCACGCTGGGGCAAATGAGTTTCGTTGCCGTTATTAACGAGACTGTCACCTCTGATTGGGAGAAAAAAAAAGAGGTTCACAAATTTTCTGTCACCCCGCCTTTAAGACATGCAAACTGCACGAAGTTATACTACGGTCACGTAAAAGCGCGTGCGTTGTTCTTCAGTCGCGCGTACAGGCAACATCGGCAGCTGATCAGCCCAAAGAAATTGTGACACTTGCTGGTCAAATAAAAACGAAAACTTAAATAAAGAAACAAATTACGACTGGATTCTGACAGCGTTCATGTCAGACCAGACTTTGCGTACAGCAGCCAAAAAAAAAAAAAGCGTGACGAATGTTCCATTCTTGAAGCAGTTTGCGCATGCGCGTGGGAGCGATATTGGTATAAAAGGCAAAGCCGCATGGTCGACAAGTAACAGCGGTTTAACTCGGTGTTGGCAACGATCCGTGCGGCTTCTTCCCGCGATGGGCACTTCGCGTGTTCCTGCAGATGTGCTTGGACGACCGATTCACCGATCGAGCATCTGCGTATATCGTCACGGCTTGGTGTCTGCGTACCAGGAGCCAGGCCTCATGGTTCCACCAACAGCGCTCTAAATGAAGGTGAGTTATGCGTTGTAATATTTTCGTTGGAGCACTCGTGTTCCGCTGCAGGTGGCAACGAAGTTTCATTTGTTCAGAGTAGAGTGGTAATACAGAAATTTGACATTAGCATAAAAAGCCTTCAAGAGTAATAGCAATTCATCGGGTTTTACGTGCCAGAACCACAATATGAATATGAGGAACGCGCTTCAGTATAGTAACGGATAACGGGCCAACAAAAAAGCAGCAGATAGTTACTCTCGTAGAGAAAGAAATCTGATGATGAGAGCAGTGCTTTAATAATACACAGTAGACCTGTTATTCTTTCATTTATTTGCTCCTGCGAAGAATTTGGGACGCTTCTTTCAACTCGACCGGCTTCCGTCGACACCTAGCATGTTGCCGTCCTATACATCACAAAGCCTACCGAGTAAGGTAACTTGAGTGCGATACCGTGACATTTGCACCAACGACTACAAGAAATGTGTTCAAAGCCTACCGAGTAAGGTAACTTGACTGCGATACCGTGATGTATTCACTTCAGTTTTGGTTGAAGGTAGTCGCGTGTTTTCGCGGATTCTGCGAGTTCCAAAGCTTAGAAATCGGCGCCGTGACTTTTGTCCTGGCGTGGTTTCCTTTATATGGTGCATATCTGTTACCACTGCCGATAAATGTAGCCGCACCGTTGGCAAACATTGAAACAATCTGACTGCAGGTTCAGTGCCGTCGACCAGTCGTCTTAGTCGCGCTAGTTTGTTTTTTATGGCAGAACATAAGCATTTTGCGCCGAATCAACTAACCCTTTAGTGTACTGAAAATTCTCTATTCTGTGGAATACACTGGAAATAGATTGAAGTGCATGTAGTGCTCTACCAATTAGGTACGATAAGGTGCGTTAGTGCCCCTCTGGTATTTTTCGTCATGCAGGAAGGTATTGAACACTACAGGAAGTTGAAATCATCTCTTGCATGCAAAGAACAAAGACTAGATGGTCACCCAGAACTAAACTTCGTAGATGCGTGCCAGATTGTATTCTGGCCGATAAGTTAACGGTGGTTTCTTGGCCCGCACTCGGTACAACTTGCACCGTCACGCGCGCCAAGTGGCTGACGCGGCCAAGAAACCACCGTTAACCTATCGGCCTACCGCTGCAACGGAGCCGGCGTATCGCGGCCACAGCAGATTTCGTTAGCTCAAACCACTGCTGAGAGCAGCATGTTCGCTGCGCGCGAATGCGCTAGTCATGTGGTTCTTTTTGTATTTTGCGGGCTTCCTTTGCAGCTTGGGAAAAAATGGTATACGTGACTTTCTTTATAGCAAATAATGCAATTGGGGTTTCTGAAGACGCTCTCGAACTTTGAAAGTCGCAATTCCTGCCTAAAGTGCATGCTTAGCGATTTAGTTGAATAATCCTAATTAACAAATTAATTACCAAACAAAAAATTGTCTGTAGTGCACAAGATGACTGTCAGCAATTTGCAACTGATTTCACTCGCCTGCCTCTAATATTGTATTTTAACCCTTGGCTAAAGATAGCTGGGGCACCCGTTATATTGGCGCAGAGCGGCGGAGGCATAACCAAGTATGTATTAATCCTAATTACACGTTAACTGCAGATATGGGTAGCTATAGCACACAGTCTCGCGTAGCGGAGCGCATGCATATTCCAAGGTACTTATAGATTCATATGATCAAGATAATGAAGCTAGATATTGCATATTCGCGGATGGGAGAGGATGGCCTGCAGTGGAAGAATAGTCATTAGTGTACAGGAGCAAGGACCATTTCCTTTACCAGGTTGCGATCTGTCGGGAGCATTGACGAAGTCGACTATCCATACGAGGTACGTCCGAGAACTATCGAATTTTAGGTCATGAGAAATAAATTTGAGTAGAAGGTACAAAACCCTCATTCCCTTCAATATCTCCTCTGTAATGGACACAATTCTTCTAGCGCTCCCGTCCTTGTTGGACACACTTCTGGCATGCACCTTTATAAATGATCAATCGGGTCGTCGCATTCCAAATCTCTTGGCTCGAATCTGATTCGTTTCGGCGGCATTTTCAGCTTGAGAAACGCCAAGTCACACGGAGCCTGTTAGGGAAGTAGGGAGCTTGACGAATCGCATAAATGTTTTTTGACAGAGTTTCTTCTGCTCCATTGCAAGCAGTTTTGGTACCAATTTTGCGGACGCTCTCCTCATGCCCAAATCCTTGCGTATACTGATCCAATGCATAACTCCATCTACCTCGTTCGGAAGTTCATAGGCTGTGGTGTGGCGGTCCTCCTTGACCAAACTCCGCGCTTGCAGTTACATTCTGATTTCGGCTTGTTGAGGCTCTGTCTGAACCCGGTTCCCTGTCCACTGATGTGCGGCCACTTGTGAAGCGGTTGTACCACTCCTGTGTCCGAGAAGTGCTCATGTCGTCGTCACCGATAGCCTAATGAATCTTACAGATGGTTTCTGCTCGAGTGTCGCCATAATTTCGGCGAAAGTCAATTCAATATCGTTGCTCTTGTTGTTCAGTCTTTTTACAACTTGCTGGGATCCGGATAGCGCGCCTTAAACGTCCTCAGTCGTGGGCCGCTTGCCAGGAACTGACGCTTTCCGTGCGCGGAACAAAATTCACGCATGCGCATAGACGTTTCCTCCATATCTCCAACGAAGGAGGCCTCCCGCACTTTGTTTTACGCGTGAAAGAAGGTTCGATACTCTTTGCAAAGGGAAGGTTTACATTTACACTCAGTTTAACAGATGAAGTGCAATGCTGTCGCAGATATGCAAGAACTTGAGTCAACAAAATGTGTAACTCCGCAAGTCTCGTGGTCTGCTCGAGTCGAGCACGAGCCTGCGCGTGAGGCGTCGCGACCTGCTGCAAATGAAATGCGAGAAACCGAAAACAACCAAACGCTAAGTGATGCGTAACGACACATTGATATTCGTATAAGTGAGTTTATTTCTAATGCTCAAAACACGTTCACGTATTACTCAGCCTAAGAAAGAATAAATCTCCTTTCGAGTGGTAAAAACGTTAAATTATTTGTTGTTACGAACGCGCTTACTGCAAGAGGTCTCGCTAGGCCCCACAGTGTTGCACCTGTTTGAAACGGAGTCCAGTATGTATGATAACGCAACTCATTTTATCAACGTTAGCTGTGATAATCCTGACGTTTCGTTTAAATTGCGGAACGGGGGGCTGGTGTTAAGATTTTATCGAGGGGGCACCAAGGTGACTGTTACTGGGTAAACAAAATTACTTTTCGGTGATCGTACAGGCGTGTACCCTTGTGAAGGAGTAGCTAACAGTCGGCGATCTGTTCTTTTATTTTTTGTCCCCAGTCCTGAAACCTGTCTTCGTGCGAGATGTGTGGCGCTCTTTCTTTTTTCTAAAATAGTCAGGTCCACCGAGAAAGACGCAGTTTTTTGCTGCTGCTGCAAATCTGGTTGGGGCTGCTCCAACATATTTTGGCAGGGCGCTCATGTCACCAAATTACCTCACATATATAATGCGGCTAAAATCTGTATAGCCCACTAGCGTCGGTATTCAAGAGTAAAATTTGGATTTCGCTCTTATAGATTGGAACATTGCATTTGGGTTGAATTAGCTCGTAAAAAGTTTAAATCGCAACAAATGAACGATACAGCAATATTTTGCGATAAAATTAACACCATCCTCGTGCTTCCCACAGTGCCGTCCTTCGTTGCATGGCTCGAATGGCGATGACTAGATCAAGCGGTCCTTCCAGGCAAAAGGCGCACCATTCTGGACTGTCGGCAGCGTTTTCTTGTTCTTGACATCCGTTGAAGGCCTTCAAAAAATGCTTCAGCGCTTCTCATTCTTGTTATTCTTAGCTCATTTTATGCCACACCCTGTCGGACCACTTCTTCTTCAAAGAATAGATTGGTGCTCAAAATCATTTCAGTTGTGTTCATTTTCAAATGTACTGTCTTGGAACGAAAGGACATTATACTGTAGCGAAAAACTCAAAAAGAAACACTAAACGGCAGAAAGTAGGAAAGTCGGCCTGTTTCTCTGTATATTCGAGTTTTTGCCTACATCATGCCGTTCAAGTAGAGCCGTGGTCACGTCTCTGTAGAGCGCACGAGCAGCCGGTTTTTGTAAAGTCACTGGAACGGGAAAAGTACCGCGTTCGTTTTCTCTTCGCCGCCGCGCCCTTTCGTTGGCTTCGCCACATAAAGGTTCCAGCTCGCTCGCCTCGCTAGTGTGTCCCGGCCGCCGACGCACGGCGCTTTGAAGGGCGATTGTTTTTATAGCCTCAAAAAAGCGTGCAGGAACATCACGACATCCCGTATCGTTTTGACACTTCATCGCAAGCCTGTCGAGGCATCGAAGAAGGCCTGGATGCTGCGCTTTTGGGTCCAGCAACCGGCGGGAAACGGGCGAAGCCCTCCTTGCTATTCCCAGCGGGAAAAATGATGCCAAGGGACGGGCTGTGTGGCTGCGTGCACAGAATACGGCGCGAAAAATTTGTTCTCACGACTGATACCCGCCTTCGTGAGGCAAGCGTTACATTGAGAATTCGCAAATTTTGTTTCGGGGAATGTTTGCGTCTCCGCTGCACTAGTGCAGCTTGTTTCGCGGGGTTGCCGCAGAAGGTTCATGCACAATAATGATTTCCGGACAGCTCTTAATTATGTTTGGCGTAAAATTGACTCCTTCGGGCTCACATATAACAATCAGTGCGCCATGAAAACTGACTGCTAGAGATTGGTATTGCGTGACGTGACTCTATGACGAACATAAATAACAGTGTGTACCATAAAAATAACGGCACGCATGTCATGTCAGGCACATAATTTACATGCCATGCTCATGGTGCATTCGCGGCCGGTTCGCTGGCTTCATATGCACCAAAATCGGTATTGCGTGACCTGACTGTATGACGAACATAAATACCATGTGGTAACATGAAAATAATGGTGCCCATGTTATGTAAGGCATGATTTACATGCCATGCTCATGGTGCACCCCCGGCCGGTTCGCGTGCTTGATATGCACCAAGATTGGTAGCGCGTGACGTGACTTTATGGGGTAGAGTGGCACCACAGTTGCATACATCGCCTTGTTTGTCTTTGAGGCAGATGAAGTCATTCATGTCATGACATCTAGTTCACAATATATCGCATGTTTGTCACGCATGCATGCATGTAGAATCTGGTATATTTTCAGTCATATAGCAAGTTGAGAAATCCAAAACACGACTAGACGCTTAAGACGAGTGCGGTTTAAACCCATGCACTGAGAAAACATTCAACCAGGTTGAATATAAAGGCTTCCAGCTTTCATTTTTGGTAATTCAATATACATAAACCAACACTCTACCAGTATCAAGTGTTAATAATAATAATAATAATAATAATAATAATAATAATAATCATAATTGTTGAGGTTTAACGCCCCGAATGGGACGTTAACGTCCCGGATAGAATGGGAATGGAATGGGGACAACGCTTGGAGGAATGGAATGGGAATTAAATAAGCGCTTTTTGCATGGAATGGAATGGGAATGTAATTACGTCTTTTCCCGAAAATGGAGCACGTTTTAGTCTACGCGCTGTTTATCAAACTTTTCAAACATCAGCAAGTCAGAACCTTGAAGTTAGCAATAAAGCAGTATTTTTAAAATGGCTTGGCTTATGCACGGTACATTTATATAATAATTCTATCTGGGGTTTAACGTCCCAAAACCACGATATGATTATGAGAGACGCCGTAGTGGAGGGCTCCGGAAATTTCGTCAACCTGGGGTTCTTTAACGTGCGCCTAAATCTAAGTACACGGGCCTCAAACATTTTAGCCTCCATCGAAAATGCAGCCGCCGTGGCCCACGGTACATTTATAAGCAACGCGCCTACTACAATCCTGTCCTTGTATAGACTGTGTTGCTCCGAAGTCTCGAGCTGAGAGCTGGTCAGCCTGCACTCCCACTGCTCCGGGGTGGGATAATTTCATTATTATCGCTAACCTTTTTCTTTGCATCTTTTCTTCGAGGTTGCTACGACTCGGCACATACCCGCGTTCGCATCGCCAAGCAAATAGGGCATTGGGGAGGAATGTATTTTGCTACACCCTTAATTGCTACTACTGTAATATGATGCTCAAATTAGTCATGTAGGCCTGAGTACATGTTTTTCGAAGTCGAAGGCCATAACGTATTCTCTAGGTCCACCTTTAGTTAGCCAGAGCCAAGGGTAGACGTGGTGTAAAAGTGTGAACGATCTGCCAATTTGTAAAAGAGAAACCGAGGCATAAGTTAGTGTACCAACAAATGCATTATCCCAGCAGATACTGAAGGGAGAAACAAATTATCCCTGCGCGTTGGTTCCCATTGGTACCCCCACACGAAAGCGGCGAATACTCTATGTACAGCCTGATCTTTATCTCACGAGCAGTTTAGTACCTGACGCACGTAAATAAACTTTGCGACAAGGAAGCCATTGCATAGCTGCGCAAAGGCGAACACAGAAAGTCCTCCTCACCCCATTCATGCTTGCAAGGCGCGCGCTTGACAAGCGTGAGGGCTGACGAGCAGTGCGGCCCAGTGTTCCGTATTCGATGCAAAGGCACAAGGTGCCCGAGCGGTGCACTGTTCCAACTAATACCAGCAAATATAGACGGTTTTGTTCCCCATTAACCAAATCTTAGTTTTCTCCATATTCATGACCGCTCCAGATGCGTGGCAAAACTGCTTAGCCTTCTTGAACGCTACCTTTGTCAGCATAAAAATGCGTTATGTCGTCATTTTAGCATTAACACATTTAAGCTTAAACAATATTAAAACATCACCATTCGATCAAACATGCTGACCATGCAAATACTATAGGTAGCGGGAGAACTGCCCCTATGGGAATTAGTAGGGTGCATGTACTGCACGAGATATGTCACCAAGCTACTATCCCTTGGCCTTGGTTACGTGCTTTGCGTACTTTTGCAGTTCTTAATGCATCTGATGACATCAGCTTGATGGGGCGTTCATTCTTAACTCGATAAAACTATTAAGATGCCTTTCCTACGCTCAGGAATTACAGGAATGGAATTGGAACTGCCCGGCCATCCCCGGAGTGGGAATGGGCTAAGTTTTCTTCATTCCGAGGAATTGAAAGGACTGGAATTGCGGCAAGTTCTAATTCCCCGGAATGGAACTGGAATGGAATGAAGGCGCCCATTCCGCAACACTGCTTAGTACATACATCTGGTTTTTGCCTGTGCCCAGTTTTCTCTTCACCGCTATGAGGCTTCGTATTAGACATGACTAATAAAAACATGGCGCGAAGTAAGTCACGTGCGAGTCGGGCCGGGTCCCCTGCCCCTGCAGCATAAATTAAAAACAATACAACTCGGCTTCCTAGATGCAGTTCAGGAGCGGTCAATGCAATTCGCGGATCCATTTGGAATCAACGTCCGTCGACACTGTCGACGAGCTGAAGGTGAGGCTCTGATATTTAAAGAGTACTCGAGAGAGTATAGTAGGCGTTTATTAAAATAAAGCATACAGTGAAACCTCGGTGATGCGAATCTAGGTGGGCTACCAAAAATATTCGTATCATCCGAAATTCGTATCACCAGAAAACATATAAAATTAGTATGCGACAAAAGAAAGTTGGCATACGTTTTGATTGTGTTTTTCAGGGCCGCAGCGACGTCATGAATAGCTCCGAATGGTTGCCAGTAAAGTTTTTAAACAACGATCATACTTGTACTCGTATATAAGGTGCACGCGCGCGTGTGTAATTAATGAACCAGATGCGTTGTGCCCCGAGACCGCTAGTAGCCCCTTCCTAATCTTACTACGCTTTTCTGCATGACACCAAAGTACTGCGGCGAAAGTGACTTAAGAAGCGCTTTGCACACGATAGATGGAGGCCAAGCTTCTTCAAGACCGTCCGCTTCATCTCTTGGGGTCTTCGTCCACCTTTAATGGGACTTCATGGTGGACCCGCAGCCCAAGTTTCAGTCTTGTTTCATAGAACGTCTGATTGCGGGGACATGGCTTGCATCGACGTGGCAGGAACGTGTTAACACAGTACAAAGACGCAGCTGCCTCCAGCACAGGAGCACGCGTCAACGCGTCGAAAAAAAAAAAAAATAAAGCGCGACGACAACGTCATCTGTAACCTAAACGTGAAGGCGCCTAAAGGCCTCCAATATTCGCGCGCACTATCTCGGAGGCAACGACGCAACGTTGATGGTCGCGCATGCCCGCGCCCGCGCGTGACTGCCGCGTCTTCCGCGACAGCGCGGGCCGCACCTGTTCGTACCTGTGCGCTAGCGTACGTTCGTATAGAACGTTGCGGGGTACAAATCGGTTCGCAACAACCGTACTCAAATACAGTGCAGGCTAATGGGCCTTGGCCGGGACCACAGAAAAATTCGTATCACCCAGAAATTCGTACGAGCCGTGATCGTATCACCGAGGTTTTACTGTAGTGTACATTGATTAGACCGCGTGTGCGTCGCTCGCACCATATATGTAACAAACGGTAAGCGTTTATCGCCCTTCGTTGATACTAACTGCAGTTGTTGCATTTTAGAAACGCTGGTTGTGCTTTCGCGTGTTGGCTAGCAGGTGAATGTATACCGCAGATATGTATAGTCGTGAGCAAGATGAGCTGCAACTCTGATATTACAGCGAGCAAGCGCGAAAGTGTTCATGACACCAAATGCTCAAACGGAAAGGTGTGTATGGCAATACAGCACGTCACATTTACATTAGTACATTACAAGTATTCGTACACTAAACATTAATTCGTTGTTCGGCTCATATTGATGACAACAGAACGTCTTGACGGCACCAGCACGCGATAACGCACATGCCGTTTAAGTGCTACGTCCGATATACATACATACGCTCGGCAATACCTACACTGACTGCGTTATTCCTTCCACATTTCATGCGTAGAGATAGATGCAGATGCGTTCGGATATGTGCAGTGTTTTACGATGTAAGAATATTCAAGCGGCGACTTGTTTTTTTTATTTTTCCGTCTCGTGCTCCCACGGCACCAACGAGCAGCGGGCGACCGAACGGCTGGCTCGATCGATGTGCCATAGTGCCTCGCGCTCCCGCGGCGCGTTCTGGGATTGCTTGAAAGGGTTTATTAGCAAGAATATCCCAATGCATTCACCCTCTCTCTTTAGGATATCATCTGACGCTTTGCAACATTCAATTAATTTTTTATTATATATCTCTACTTAATTATTATTTGCCTATAACTATCAGCGCAATTAATTACTCATTTAAATTGCGGTAGGGTGTCTTCAAGGGCCAGTTGGTGCCTGTTACTGCGTTGAAAACAGCTCGAAAACGGGACGAAGGGTAAGGAACAAACAACACAAGGCGCTGTTCCTTTGTTTTCTTAGCTTACGTGCCGTTTTCGCACTGTTTTCAACGCAGTAACATGTAGCAACTGGCCCTTCAACACAGCCTTCTGCGATTTGTTTCTCTTGCATCAGGCTTTTTCGCACCCAGTGCTTTGCATGTGCCAGCGCTTGTGTCGTTTTTTCCTTAGCCTTTGTCCAGTTTTCGCGCTGTTTTCAACGCTGTACTCCTTTAAATCGTGATCTCTCGTAAATGTTTCTTGTGGCACATGTGAGTGCTAAATGGCATCTATATTAAAGGTATAATTATCATTGATTACGAATTATTGATATTTATCGCTGCTTATAATTAACTATATTCTATCATTTCCCGGCATCGTGCTATAACTGCATAGATTGAGGTACTAGCTATCTATCTGTCTTGATTATGTCTTACACTGATAGCTTGCACCCCAGGACCAGCCAAGTGTCGACACGTGCATTCACACGCCGATGCACGAAGTGTTCACGGGATCGCATTCTAAATCACGAGTGTAGACTATAGTTGTTGATCGGGTGCGATTGGGTATCGCTTGGCGATCACAACACCAGGTAGGATAATTAGCTTAAGTAGATTAATCAGAATAATTAGCTTAATAACATTGTAATGGAAAAACAGCGTGAGAAGACAGGGACGGAAGGGGGGCATACACACAGCGCTCGTGTGGGTGCCCCTTCCGTTCCTGTATCCACGCGCTTTTTTTTTTTCGTTACAATGCTACCAAACCAACTAGCCCACTGACATGCAATAGCTTAAAGGGGTGGTGCCACCAAATTTGTGGCTTGCGCATTCTTTGCTGTAAGCGTTTCCTATTGGGACCTCCCGCTCAAGTTTGCGCGCCGACGCCAGCGCTTGCCATTCCCCTGCAGGAAAAAACGTACAACTGTAGAGCGGTACGACCTTTCCGCTCCCTTTGGCTCCCACGCATTTGCGAAGCGCGCGCTGCACGTGAAACCCCCCTCGTTCCGCGATGTCACCCCGACAGAAAGGGGGGAACTATTGCTGCGTCGTCAACTGTCACAATGGCCATGCAAACACGAAGGGGTCGGCTCCAACAGTGAAATTTTAGCGATTCCCAAACAGATGGCACGAAAAAAGCAGACGACAGGCATGGATGCGAAGCTCACGCTTGAGTGGGCACGTTGACGACAACTACGAAAATAGAAAAAAAAGCATTAGCCGTTGTTGCACGTCCATTAGTTTTTTTGGCAGATACAGTGAACTAGTTGTTACTGAGTGTGCAGGTACAGTCCGTACAACACGGTGAACATTCGACAGGGACCAAGATAGATTGCACAAAAAAAAGAAAGTTTTTCTGAAAGCTGGGGGCTCGTCATTTCCCTATTAATAATGCTATGTCACGTTGATAGTACGCACGCTGTTCGTGAACTCGGAGTACAGGCTATGAGAACGGCGATAATGCAAGGAAAGACACGCGAGATAGATGTGAATTTTTGTTGCGGGAAAGAAAGAAGCCCAAAAGAGACCATTTGTTTATGGAGTGTTGCGTACCGCACGATAACGCGAATGGTTGCTAGTAAATTAAGGTATCCCAACTAATAATAGCAGTCACAGCGCCAGGGCCGCTTAACCTATAGCACGAGAAGCGGCCTTACCCATGCATCCAGTAACAAACATAGGGAGCTCGTCGTACACACAGCAAACCAAATAAAACAGGTATATAATTATGAACGTACAGAACATTGTGCTAACTCCACGTCGTAAACAGCGGCGTCCTTCATTAAACTTAGCGCAAAATAACACGGACAAAGTGAAGTGGTAACATACACAGCGCAGTGGTAACATCTGCGCTGTGTATGTTACCACTTCACTTTGTCCGTGTTATTTTGCGCTAAGTTTAATAATGGAATATTACCAACTCGCCCAGCAAAACGTCCTTCTGTCGTCCTTCACTTGCGAAATGCACTTCGCTCTGACGAGGGCGGCGTCGTCTGCTATCACTCGCTCCGCATCTGCTACATGGCTGAGCAGACGCTGACCTTTCACCAAATTGCTGCCACGCGGACAGAAGCGTGTACATCCTAACCGCGCGCGACGCGAAATTCTCAAAAACACGTGCAGAACGCGTGCAGCGTGCGAGCAAAGCAACGCGTTTTCGAGGCAGCTTGAAGGGGAGAGCGCAGGGGTACCACTCGAGTAACCAGTTTTCTCCCCACATTGACTGACAGCGCCCAGCACCGCAGCGCCTCCCACGGCGTGGGTCTCCCCTATAGCTCCAGGAAGCATGATGCACGCACCAAGATCTATGTATTCTCGCTAAATAATGTAATATCGCCTTTTGATATGGACAACTTTCGGTTTCGGTTTCTGGGCACCGAGGTTGGGCAGTGACGTAGAAGTGTAGGAGGCGTGGTCACGTGACCACACAAGGCTGTGACGTACTTAGCCAGGAAGCGATCGAAACTCGGCGAGTGATGTAGCAACCGATGCTTTGCCGGTACTATAGTGAATTAGAATATATTCTAGTTCACTACAGCCGGTACGTACGTTGCGGAAGTGGCGGAGGTCCGGAGGTCACTCACGTTACTACAGCAGATTTGGTGTGACGTCACTACAACTTTCGTTGACCATCCTACAGATCTATGTCAGTGTTGGCGCGCTAGCGATGTGTTTCGATCGGGAGAATGCGCATTTAGGTACACTTTGGAAGTGAATTAAAATATGTTCTAAACGTTTGGAATGTCCGACCCTTCGTGTGGAATGTCCTTGCATACAGAGGAAACCCACAACAGGCTTGTTATAGCCTCGAAATTTGATGGCACCACCCCTTTAAAGGACCCCTGACACTAAAATTGAAACCTCGAGATCTTTGTGTTGTTTGAGTTTCCTGTATACGGGGGCACATCTGACGAATTATTAGCGACGAACCGTTGCCTTTAAGATATCTTAATTTGGTTTTAAAGTAAGCATGAGTGCCCACTTGAGTTGGCTGCACCTTGCGACATCCTGGTATGACGTAGATAGAGGCCCCGCGTGACGTTCCACGAGTAAAGCAAGTATTGTGGACGTCACAGAAGGTTTGCGGGGCGCACGTGCACAATACGACGACTGGCACCCGGCGAGGCCTATTGTTCCGCACCCCTCTCGCTCTGTTGTCGGGCTCCTGTCGAGGTATTTTTCGTGAGGGGTCACGCGCTTAACAGGTTTAACCCATACCTATAATAGGCACCCACATGCTTTCAATCTCTACCGCGCGCGGGGCCCCGATTTGAAAACCGCGCTTTCAACGTCACCACAGCTTGAGTGCACGTGGTCTTTGACGCTCCCCCGCATGGGTCGCTAGTTTCTTGTGGTTTTTAGGCGGGCGTTTTGAAGTGACGCTAAAATGGTCACAATTAACTACGCTAGAATTAGTTATACGATACGCTAGAGCATTTACGATTTAACTTAGGGATTACCAGACCCAAAGCTACAAATTACAGTAAAAAAGTCACCAACAAAAATTTTGCTGTCAGGGGTCCTTTAATAGGTCTAAGTGGCACATTGGAGACTTGGTCTCGGTTAGCTTGCATCCCAAGTCAGACAAGCCTTAATTATAACTGAATTAGCTAAATTTTAACTTAATTAGGTTAATTAGCATAACTCGAACACTCGAGGCTCGGCCTCGACTAGCTTGCATTCGAAGTGAATCTAAACATAATGCGCATAATTATCATAATTATCATAATTAAAGCTAATTAGACGCAGTACTATTTAGTCTTAATTAGGCTTTGCTCGGCACATCTTGCCGAGCGCGGCATGGCTACGCACACCAGAATCTCAACACGGCTTAAAGGGACACTGAAGCAGTTTTGAATTCACGAATTTATTGCGAATTCGGTATCGCGACCTCTTAGAACATGCCTGCGAAGGTTTTTTCCCGATTTTCGACTAAACAACGGCGCTATAAGCGAGCAAACTTTGGCCGAGGGAACGTCCCCCTGCGCGCGCGGATCGCAGAGGAGGAGGACGGCAGAGAGAGAAACGTGCAGAGGTGACGTCATCGACAGGAACGAGCAGGGCCGTTGCGCCTATTTGCTTCGGTTTGTTCCTTGTTCCTGCTGCGACCTGCTGCCTAGCGAAGCATCAGTTGTGCCAATTCGCAGGGATTTCTTGTCGCTGCACCGTTCTCTTGTTTCGATTAGATTTTTGCTGTCCGGCATTCACTAGTTGTGTTTGTCGGGGGTTGAAGCTGACTCGCGATGCCGCAGTACTGCGCGGCATATGGCTGCTGCAACACTTTCGGTCTCGATGAGGTCGATTTTCATAAGTTTCCTCGGGATCAGAAGGTGGCTGCAAAATGGGTCACTGGAGTTAAAAGAAAAGACTTCAAACTTACGAGAGCAAGTGTGCTCTGCTCTAAGCACTTCCATGACAGCGACTACGTACTAAGTCCGTCTCTGATGCAGTCGCTGGGATTGACGATCAAGTCTATGCGAGTGAACAGCGACGCGGTTCCTTCTGTGTTCCCCCACCTGAAGGGGCCCTCGCCCAGGACGTAAGGTGCTTCCGTGTTAAACGCTTTGATATGTCTTACGATGACATCTCGAAATCGGGTACTCTACACGACAGTCGCATACTTATGACGCAGCAAATATACCGTTTGCATTTCAAAACACCACCATTGCAGTACTGGCCAGAATTCCGAAAAAGCGATGGCATTGTAAACAGAACTGCAATATACGAGCCAAATTATCCATGCGCAAGATCAGGGGCGTAGGCAGAAATTTTTTTCAGGGGGGGGGGGCAACTACTTGATCTGAAGTGGGGGCCGGGCAGGAAGATGTGGTCGAGTGTCATTTTGTCACCCTGGCTACGCCACTGCGCAAGATTGCAGCGCAGTTCGAAGCACATGTCACAATTGCCGCAAAGAGCGGCTCTTGTGTGCTTTTTTTTCTCTCGCGATAGCACACTGACTCATCACATGCTTCTTGCCCACTGCGAAGTACGATACTGATTGCGTCAACAACGCTGCACTTTGAGCAGTGAAATTCATGAACAGCTGATGTTGTCGCACGATGTGCGCGCGCAGCGCGGACCCTGCCAATACGCGGCTAAAAGCTAGTGCCAATGCTGTTTTTCCTTATCGGATTTAATATACACGGCTGAACGTATCATTTCTATCAGTTTACTGCACTGAAATTAAGCACTAACGTGCACCTTGCAGGTACCAGTCCATGTTTCCGACGCGGGTGAAGGTTACCGGTTGGGACACGCTTTCTTTTGCCGCATCATCGGCGCTGGCAGCATCTTCGCTCGTCGCTCTTACAGTGGCGACCGGCTCGAACATGTACGGATATACAGTGAACTCGTCACGACTGCCAGATTTCGCCATAACAGCAACTACACGCCGATTTCAACAAAAGAAAAGGAAAAACACAGCATCGTCTGCTGGAATGCGCTGTCACCAGTCTTCACGATACCGTCGATGATGTCACGGAGCTCCGACCAATCACAGGCGGCGGCGAGACTCGCAATGCCGCCCGAGGCGCCTGTTGCTCGTTTTCGGCAAAATCAATTGAGTTGGTCTATGGAAACTTGCGACTTGATTTTCGAGTTTGCCGCACGAAATTACTTAACATGGCACGACAACCTCATATTTTTTGCAAAAGTGCTTCAGTGTCCCTTTATTATGGCTAATTAGCCTTTGACCTAATTATGCTTGGCTAATTAGGTTTTGCCCTGCTCAACTAGGCTTAATTAGGGTTCGCTACAATTTACTTGGCTTAGCTAGGCACAGCTTTGCTTAGCGCACCGGCATGATGACTGTTTGTCGACATCGCTAGTCTGACAAAGGGTAGGCATAACAGCTCTGCTATAAGAATAAATATTTTAATTGTGCTGCAGAGCCCCTAATTGCCAATTAGCAAAACATTCTAAACGTATTCAGCCTCTCCCTCTATGCTTTCGTTTGATGCATTACAATGATGTCCTGTTAATTCTTTGATCATCTACCCACACTTGATAATTGCCTACAACGATCACTAATAAACTATAAAATATGTTTCTCTTGCATAAAATTTTATTTGACACCTTTAATCACTCGGTTCCATAGATTTTCCCCAAAAATCATCCCTGACTACTAATCATCGATCACTACCACTAAAGATAATTGCCTGTTACTATCTATCTCTGATCGCAATTTCATAGATTGAATACCGTATATATTTCGTGTACGTATGCTTATATACTGAAAGCCTTCTATTATGAGCTTAAAATTGGCCATTTCAATATTACAAGTGATGACTTATATCGTCAGGGTGCAAATGTACATAATGTTGCTGAGTAATCATCAGTCATTGTGACTTCTTGCGGGTCATTGCCAAATTGTTAATTATCCGTAATAATTAAGCTAAAAGACCCGCAATTACGACTTAGCAACGTGAGATTCTTATATCTAAATAAGCTAAGAGACCCCTAATCTTTCATCCTCTTCGTCTCCACTCCATGTGATCATCCGATTAGTTGATTCTTAATTACCCCTTTCCTATTTAACACTAAGTGTAAGTATTAATAATTCCAGAGTACGATTACCGTATTTTTTATACCTTTGATTGGAAATTAGCTATAACAGTAACTACTGCTAGTTACACGCGATAGCCATCTAGTATCAATGGTGTACATTGCAGTACTATCTGTAAATATATATTATACATGTCCTTCTATACATCGCTTTCACCAGTAAGTTTTAAAGAAATTGTTAAATTCATTACTACCTTTGCTTACATATACTCAGTAGAGGAAGATTCGCATGCGTATCAATGTCTCTTGGTAATTCTTGCTTGCTTTGAATTACGAGGAGCTATTCTCGTTTTTGATCTTCTCTAATTAACCTGCGATTTCTCATTCCTAAATATCAACTGAAGACCTCCACTGTATTCGTATCCTCTATATCTTGAGCAGCTTCAAGAAAAACAAACTTGTATAAAAACACTGACATTTTCACGTGTTTTGGGGCCACCGAAAACACTATGAAGCGCATGCACCCCTATAAGGTGGTTTCGCTGCAGTGCACCTTTTCATAAAACTTCCCGTCAAACCTCACAAACTTCGCCAACATCAGCCAAACTTCACAGGTTCGAAGATTGAATAATCGGAGATTGGGTCATTTCAGTGATTTAAGCAGATGAGGGCGCATTGTTTTTATATAAATCTTTAAATTCTCTCCCATGGAGTTTCACACAGCACATTAAAGTGGTTCTCGAACCCAGGAAGTTTATGGGAATAAAGCAAAACTTCTCGCACTGTGACATGGACTCCCAGATTATATGGACGAAGTGATTTAAGCGTATATTGAGAGAGAGAGAGAGAAATGTTTTAATGAAAAGCTGAAGATGTTTGCCTGGCTATTCGCCTGACATGCTACTCAAGGCGTTGCACTACAGTAAATGGTTAAAAGTCGTTTCCCATTCAGTGACGCTGCCACTCAGCCGCCAACTCAACAGATGGCGCTAGTTTTCGATGTCCCGAATTCCAGGACATGGCTCAGAACAATACTGCGCTAATTGGAGACGCGTAGCACCTAAGCTTAATATTTTTAATACTTGGTGCTTTTGTCTGAAACACGCTGTATACGCATGAAACGGCACTCTGTTGTATTTCGGAACATGTTAACCGCAAAGTACTACAGTGCATTTTACATCAAACATTTCGACACATACATGTACGTAATAAACACGTAAGCAGTATACGCACACGGCACTTCATATGTTATTACAATTCATGCACAAATGTCGGTGTAATCATGAATGATATCTTTTGCCTGGTGACGTCACGTAGGGCGTGATCTTTTTACGAGCTGGCAGATACTACCTGCAGGCATCAAGTATGCCAGAACGAGACCCCCGCTACGAATGAACGAAAGAAGGTAGGGGTGTACGAATATTCGAAAATTTCGAATAGAATTCTATTCGATTCCGTACTCGAATCGAATAGCAGACATTCGAAATACAGCTTGTTTTAACCGCGAAGCTGTTTAGCATATCGTTCCCTGTCCGACTATCGTCACCATGAACGCGTATGTGCCGCAGAAATTGGGCAAATCCCACTACTCACAACTGGTCCACTAAAAATGAAGAAGGCAACAGTTAGCCCAACAAAAAATGGCTGCGAAGCGACGATGGCGAGCCGAAGATCCTGAGTACGTACAACGAGAGAATACTAGGTAACGGGAAAGGCGGCTGCGGGACGACCGCGAAGCGATGGAAGGCCTACACCAACGATGACGTGCCCGAAGATACGTGAAAAGGGCGAACGATTGGTTTCGGCGCGAGTTTCTGTCTCTGGAGTTCGGACATCCATGTCGTCCGTAACCGTCTGTAGTTTAACTCGAAACTCTCTGCGCTGAGAATCAGCGTAGAAATAACCTAGCATCACCTAACAGAAGCCTAACAACGACCTTGAAACAAGCTGCATCACCTAGCTAAGGCCCAGCAGCAACGTGAAAGCAACCACATTAGTCTATTGCGAGCCGTCAGCGTCTCGGAGAAAACGACGAAGTTGCGCCTCAGCTGCTCCGCACGTTCGAGCCTAGCGCGAGAGAAGAGGAGGCCCGCAAGAAGAAAGCATCTGTGGTTGCCCATCGGAGAGCAAGCATCAATAAAATATGTGGAAAAACGAACGCCTCACGTCTTCCCACAAGTATTCAGAAATGTCCAGTATCGCTGTTTCAAGCTTTGCGCGGCTTAATGCAAGCTTCGCGATTTTTTTCGAATAGTTTTCGAATAATCAGCACCGATGGGAGAACCCGAACACAATGAAACTCTGGAACAGCCGAAGGTCATTTTTCGTCTTTAATCACTGAATTACCAATATGCACGCAGCCCAACATTTTACGAGACTACCTGTGCTAAATTGATTACCGGATGAAGGCGTTTTTTCTTCTTAAAACTCCACTGCTACTCAATTTTTACTATGCTGCATCGCATTAATCGGTTCCTGTCTTCGTCTTGTAATAACTGACGGTGGGGACTACGGCTGCGTTCCGCTTCACTATAGACAACATACGCGTAAATTGTTTGCGTAAATTGTTCTTGCAGATGCAGCTTTCAACACTGATGCTTTTGGTGCAGAGGCTCATGTTGTAATGTCAGATTTATCAGTTTTATGACAGATTTAGCTGTATGCGTCGTGTTCGGTATTAGTTTTTTTGTCTCAATATTATTTAGAAGCAATCGACTAAGTAACGCCATGATTACGGTAGTCACTGCTGTATTTAAACCTACAGATGCGAAATATTTCGAAGGCTCTGGTCGCTGCTGTATACGAGCTTACCTCAGTATTCATAAACGAGGTATTTCGGTCGGTTAAAAGTAACCGTACTGTTCTTTGGTGAAAGTTTTTGAATACTTGTTTAACTTAAAATGTTGTGGAGTGTAGGATTGTTCTGAAAATGGTTGTCTTACAATTCGAAAACTATTCCAAGAGTATTCGATTCGGTGTCATCACTATTCGATTCGTATTTGATTTGGTTTAAAAATTCACTATTCGCACACCTCTAAAAGAAGGGGAATTTTTAAGGGCTCGTTTTTCTTTGTTAGACACAACGTTGTGTCTAACAAAGAAAAACGAACCCTGCAAAATTCCCCCTTCTTTCATTCGTAGCAAAATTGTAGCTCTTGTTTTACAAACTAAAGTTAGACCCTCTAATTGAGCCTTCGGCTATGCGTGTAGTATTTGTCTTGTTAGCGTTTAGTCCGGCTAGTGCTCGTCGCTAATCAGTGTTATAATATGGCCATGCTTGTAGTTCCGTCATGGCCTACAAGTTCACATTAGACTAACTTGAGTAGTATTGTGTCCTACAAAAAGATCAATGGGGGGGGGGGGGGGGGGGGGGGAGTGAAATAGGTGTGACACTTTACATATTGCACAAAAGACGTGCTTTCGTAATAGTGCGAGCCTGTAAGCTGGCAAAAAGTATCTTTAAAGAAACATGCTGATAGATTTAGGACGATTGCGATAAATATGACGCATTTTCAGAGTTCAGAATAATCGTATGGTTTGCATGGTCATTTCGTCAGTCAACAAGAACTTTATTGACAGGTCCTGAGGAGTTTAAGCCGCCGGGGCATCCACGAGGGACACCCTAGCAGCTGCTACCGTAGGCGACGTACGCCCGAGTCTGGGCGGGAACGTGATGGCGTTCCACCAGTTCTTGGGCCCTCTGGACTGCCTTGAGTTGATGGTCGAGCTCGGAGCTCCTGAGTGCCTCTTCCCAATCGGACTAACTGGTGAGAGGTCCCCTAGGTAACGCTGGACATAGCTAGAACATGGGCGAGAGTGAACAATAAAATTTCTGTGCAATCTGGGCGTTGTGGAGTGATGTCTGAGTTGTAATGGCCGAGTCGGCAACGTGATGGGTACGATCTCGTTTGTAGCATGCGAAAGGCTACCGCTTGCGCGCGTTCAAGCTGTGTGTGCTAGGGGGTAATGGCTTCTGTTGTTACGATAGTGAGAGGTGATTTCGTGGAAGGTGAGTAAGGGGTCGTTAAACTAAACTATGTGTGGGCCCAGCTTTTCGGTGGCTGATTGATGGTCGCGGCGGGTGAGGTCTCGCGCTCGGTCATGAGTGGACGTCTTCGCCCATGTGGGCAGGGAACCAAGAGAGGTAGTGCCAGCCCATGTGCTTGCGTGTTTGTAAAATGTGGGTTGCTTCACGCGCGATACTGCGGTTTCGTAAGCCTGGATGGCGGCTCTGGAGTCTGTGAAGACGCTGGTGTGCGAGGATCGATCATCGCTAAAGCTATGGCGATCTGCTCGGCTATGGCGCTCGTTGCTAGTCTAACCGAGGCGGCTGAGCGTAAGGCTCCGTCGCCATCTACTACCGCGAGTGCAAAGGTGTAGGAGTTACCGTATTGCGCCGCATCGACGAGTACGGTACAGTCGCGATTCGCGGCGGTGCGGTCGAGGATCGCCCGGGCCAGGCGTCTGCCCTTGTTGGGCTGTTGGTGGACGTTTTGTGGGGATGGGGTTACCATGTAGGTATCTCAGACATCTCTCGGGAGGGTTACTGAGCGTTCATGGTAGGGGTGTGGGGGACATGCCGGCCTCGTTTAAAAGTCGACGGTCTGCCTTGGAGGAGGAGAGGCGGACCACTTGGGCAGTTGTCTCGGCCTCGATGACTTCGTCGATGTCGTTGTGCATGCATAGTTGGTCGAGACGGGAGATACTCGTGTTTTGGGGTAGGCTGAGGACTTGTCTAATGCTTTTGCGCATGAGTTTCGTCTTTTACACCTTTGTCCACTTGTGGGCAGAGGCGACGTAATTGATGTGGCTAATTAGGAACGTGCCACGCGTTTCCAAAGTACATTTCCATTTTCTTGAATAATTGTACCCGCTTTACTTGTGCGCAAATTAGCACGATTAGCTCAATTAGCACGATTTCAGCAATGCTGTTTTGAGGTGCACAAACAATGCTTTATAAAAATAAAGTTAATAAAAATTCGGCAGCTCCCATGCCTTGTGGGAATCGGTTTCATGCGATGCAGTCAGCGAGTAGTTGTCTATGCTGCAGTTTTTGGCTTTGAGCCAAGTGTTACGAGGTGGACCGACGTGTTGTTGTAAGTGTAGTAGTTGTGTACATATCGTGGGCTTACCAGGCACGTCGACTGCACTGGCGTTCACAGGGTAGCTTATAGTCGGACGTAACGTCAGCACTCACGTTAGAGCACAGACGTCAGTATTATCGAAACGAAGCGCACATTACAGTGCCAGACGTAACTTTCGTTAGCGTATTCCTCTGTGGTCGGACAACGATGATTGAATATAGCTTGCTCAATCAGATACAAATGTAATGTTTATTAGGCTGCTATAAAAGCGAAGCCATCCCTGGAACCTCAACTGACGTTAACCCGACATGATGCCTGTATCATAGGAGTACATATGTAATATTTGTTGTTTCATTACAAAAATAGATAACCAGCACTACAACCACAATTCACGTGGCACCGACATTACGCCTGCGTGTTCTCTGAATCAGAATAAAGTTAATGCAACAACGCCTGCATAGGGTCTTTTTCCAAAGCAGTTTCTAGATCTGGCGTGGCTCTGTGGTAGAATACCTGATTACCACGCAGAATTCTGGGGTGCGATTCCTGCTGGGACCCTAATTTTTATTTGCATTCGTCTGGTCAACGCGGCTGATGTCGGTTTTTCTTAACGCCTTACTTAGATTTAGGTGCATGGTAAACAACTCCAGGAGGTCGAAATTTTCGCAGCCCTCCACTGTGGCGTCCTTCATAAATGCTGGCTTTGGGACGTAAAACCCTAAATATTCTAGAACTCAAACGTGTGGAGTGGGCCAAGTTTGTTTTGAACATGAGTGAACTCTACCTTTGAATTGGGTAGTCAGTTTCGTACATGGTTCTACTCAATGCTGCAATTGTGCAAGGTCAGTGTTGGCGTTAGCCACGTCCATTGTGGAAGTGGGACAATTAAGGTAGCGTCGAGAAGGTCCGCACTGAATTGTAGGCAGGGGCGAAGCCAATTATAACCCGATTCCAACCAGACTTATCAACATTCAAATTCGTCCAGTCATTTTTGGGTGGGCCTAAAAATGCCCAATATACCAAACCATGCATTGCCAATCTTATCCTGCAGTACATTGCCAAACTGTGCACTGCTTGTTACGTTGACATGCAACATATTCCGCCGGCGAGTCCAGTTGAAGCCCCGTGTTATTTCCCGACATCTGCGACATCTGATAGAGCGCGCTCCGAAGGGCCTTAATGGACTTTTTCCATCCATTGTTAATATGCGAAATCTTGACAGGTAGAATATGTAGTGAAGAGTTCGACGAAAGTTCGATTGGTCAGGTAACATTATGATGAAGTTGCGGTGACTAACCAAGTCAAAGCAAAAATGCACGAGGGACGTTTACGGGCTTGTACGGGTTCGTTGAAGCTAAAGCAGGCAGAAGACGTAAGTCTCTTAACTAAAATATGACTTAGCGAGTTGGTGTCGTTAGCGGGCAGATTTCCATTGTTTCTGTTGGCGGTGCCGTCGACTGAATAAAAATTTTAGAAGTATGCTAGTTGCTAGAATCTTCTCCTTAGCTATTGCATTGGAGTCATCCCAATCGATGCGGTGACCGTGAATGTCTGCATGCTCAGCCTAGACGTTCGATGCTTTCTTGTTGCAGATTTCTCTCTGACGCTCCTTCAATATTCTCGTGAACTTGCCAGTTTCGCCGATGTAGCTGCAGTCTGCACATGGTACTTTGTCGACAAGGGGGAATCCTCGCTGTTTATCGGATCCCCGACGTTATCAAGCTGATTGTTCAGTTTCTTGGACAGCATGCGTGGATTGTGAATGTCGTATGTAAACATGCGGTTTAGAGCTTAGCTCATACCTGAAACGGACGGAACACCGGCGCGCCCTGCAGAAGACCTGCTTTGAGACGGCTTTCGATAAAACGAGAGATAAAACAGCGGAAGGCTTCTGGCAAGCCTGATGGCATGAATAGCCGGTATGAGTCCTTCCGGGCGCCGAACGAGAGTCTGTTCCTGTTCACTCACGCAGACGTGGAGGATGGAAAGGATGTTATCCAACTTGTATTCTGCAGTGAACTGCATGGCTGTTTCTATGGTGTTGAGAAGATTCAGGAGACATGTTGCGTCTTACACTTTTATAATGCTCAAGCAGTCGTCTACGTAACGGACGAAAATATTTGGTGTGGGCGCAAAGTAAGCGAGGGCCTTCTGTTTAATGACTTCCGTTCCCAAATTGCCGGTAGTCATAGAATGGAAGATCCCATAATTTGGAGCGTTTGCTGAATTAACCATTTCCTGAAGGAAGAGTATGTGTTGCTCTAGCACATCTCAAGCTCCCTTACCTGATCACTTAGCCATTCCCCATTAAGTAATTTCCTGCAGTAAAAGAGCTCAATGTATTAATTTTCAACATGACTGTTATCGCAAGATTAGTCCTGTAATGCAAGGTTTTTGGCTTGAAATTCCAAGGAGTTTTATTAAGCCACTGTGTAGCATGATTTCTCCTTATAGAAGCAATGGTGTGGTTTTATCTTTCCACTGTAGAAATATGGGTGCTCGTTTCCTTCGCAGGATCCGGAGAGTAGCAGAATTCGCATCGTGTCCTGCGATGCCCAGGGGTTCAGCTGTTTCGACAATGCTTCGCAGCGGCTCGGTGACCCATGCCAGCGTACTTGGCGTCTTCTCCATCTGGTACTTTGGGGTTCTGTCGATCAAGTGTTCTGCACGACCGAGCGTGTTTGTCAGCGAGTTGCGTTCTCCCCGCAATCGAGATGCTCAACTATTGCAATACCGGTGGACCAAGAGCAGCAGAGTTCAAGGACCATCAAATGGTGGTGCGTAAATACATTCACCGAGGTGTATATTATCTATTGAGAACCAATAATGTGTGTGGGTTGCGTGTGGTTTCGCTTTTGAATTGTTCAATTGCGAAAGCGTGTGCTCATTAGTTTGCGCATTGAAACTCCTAATTAGTGATGCATACTGAATAAAACTGCCGTGTACATTCTATTACCGCCGTAGGAGAATACTGGGCGCAAAAATTATACCTTCAGTTCCGTAACTGTCAGTGAATGATCGCACTAATGTCGTTGCTTGGGCAGTTACCAACCATATGCAGCTTGAATTTGACGCGTGCGGAAGTAGTGTAGACATTAGGGTGCGTTGGTGTAGCTCCAGGTCGTGATGCATTGGCAACAGAGAACCAACAAAAAGAACTGTGTTCTTTCTCCAGTCTGACTGCATTAGTACTTCGCGCCTAAATCATCAGAATGTGACGTCTACTATTCGTTGAGGTAAATAGTACTAGAGGGTTTTAAGTCGAAGAACTCGTTCGTTCGTAGCGTCTAGTAGACCATTAGGAGCATACGACGCCAGAATTGGAGCCGGACGTAATGATAGCCGTTCGTTGTGTGAGCCTTGAACGCATACGAGTGCAAGCGTGTGTTACGTAATAGTGCTAGTGAATATTCCGAGCAGGAAAGACGAAGGTAGTGGACGAGAAATGCTGTCTATTGTTAATCACATTTTCAAGGACGTTAAGTTCAACTAAGCTTAGATTTCTCACACTTACCTGCGCATGTCTGTTTACTAATCGGTCGTGTGGTTTTTGTTGTGCACTTAATTAGGGTGAAGAGGAGTATGCTGGATGTCGGCGAAAGCCAAGGTGATTCCGTGAGCGGCTCCTGCGGTCTGCGTGCTTCGAAGAACTCCTCACATCGAGGAAGAAGCGTCGATTAAAGGCAGCCGCGACGTGAGCGTGTGCTTACGCGAACGAATGCGCGACCACCCTGTATGCATTGGATATGCCCTTAGACTCTGCGCAATGTTTGTGCGCTGGACGTCGTATATGTACATATATGTCGTGATTACTTTGGGTTATTGTCTATTGCTTTATTCTGTTTAGGCAGGTCTTGTTATTGTTTGTTTAATACCACGACCATGTTCATGGATGGCTTAGCCGGCTAGAACAATTGGGTGACGTGCCATCTTTTCCGTGCATAATATTACAGAAAAGTTAATAAAAGGTGCGTGCGGTTGTTGTTGCGTCACTGTCGTTCTTCCAGGCTCAGCGAGAACAGGTTGGCGTAAGGGGAACGTCTGAACAACAACAACAACAACAACAACAACAACGTCTGAGGGGAAGAGATGACAGATTAGTGCCTGCGCGCACAGCAAACTTCGTTTGCTGGCGCTTGGCCGACTCTGTCTGAGGGGAAGAGATGACAGATTAGTGCCTGCGCGCACAGCAAACTTCGTTTGCTGGCGCTTGGCCGACTCTGTCTGAGGGGAAGAGATGACAGATTAGTGCCTGCGCGCACAGCAAACTTCGTTTGCTGGCGCTTGGCCGACTCTGTCTGAGGGGAAGAGATGACAGATTAGTGCCTGCGCGCACAGCAAACTTCGTTTGCTGGCGCTTGGCCGACTCTGTCTGAGGGGAAGAGATGACAGATTAGTGCCTGCGCGCACAGCAAACTTCGTTTGCTGGCGCTTGGCCGACTCTGTCTGAGGGGAAGAGATGACAGATTAGTGCCTGCGCGCACAGCAAACTTCGTTTGCTGGCGCTGGCCGACTCTGTCTGAGGGAAGAGATGACAGATTAGTGCCTGCGCGCACAGCAAACTTCGTTTGCTGGCGCTTGGCCGACTCTGTCTGAGGGGAAGAGATGACAGATTAGTGCCTGCGCGCACAGCAAACTTCGTTTGCTGGCGCTTGGCCGACTCTGTCTGAGGGGAAGAGATGACAGATTAGTGCCTGCGCGCACAGCAAACTTCGTTTGCTGGCGCTTGGCCGACTCTGTCTGAGGGAAGAGATGACAGATTAGTGCCTGCGCGCACAGCAAACTTCGTTTGCTGGCGCTTGGCCGACTCTGTCTGAGGGGAAAGAGATGACAGATTAGTGCCTGCGCGCACAGCAAACTTCGTTTGCTGGCGCTTGGCCGACTCTGTCTGAGGGGAAGAGATGACAGATTAGTGCCTGCGCGCACAGCAAACTTCGTTTGCTGGCGCTTGGCCGACTCTGTCTGAGGGGAAGAGATGACAGATTAGTGCCTGCGCGCACAGCAAACTTCGTTTGCTGGCGCTTGGCCGACTCTGTCTGAGGGGAAGAGATGACAGATTAGTGCCTGCGCGCACAGCAAACTTCGTTTGCTGGCGCTTGGCCGACTCTGTCTGAGAGAAGAGATGACAGATTAGTGCCTGCGCGCACAGCAAACTTCGTTTGCTGGCGCTTGGCCGACTCTGTCTGAGGGGAAGAGATGACAGATTAGTGCCTGCGCGCACAGCAAACCACGTGCAGAATGTGCTTCGTTACTGCCTCACGAATCGACTGCAGCAAAAAATTTTGAAATCGGTCAGGTAGAAGCGGAGTTATAGTGATTTGTCGCGCTGGCATGATAACAATGAGTGTGTACATGTGCACGTTTTCCGGGAGTTTCTTGTTGTGACTTTTTCTACTTTCTTAATTAAAAGGACCCTTTACAGTATGACGTTCAGGTTGGTCACGAATACGGGCCAAATCTTCTTGAATTGATGTATTTTCATTTTGGAACTGACAGACTGAGTCCCTGGCCTTCGTGTGGCTTTGATCCAGATGAGTTTTCTAGCGACAGTCCAGTCTCTCTTTTGTCTCTCTCCCACAGTAGTGAGGCAACGGCCCCAGCACTCAAGGGCATTTCTCGGCACACTCTGCGAGAACTGTTTTATGATTGTTTACTTGTAAATTTACCTGAGTCTACTCTTTTCTACCAACCTGTCGATATGCGCGTTTCTCGCATCTGCTAAACAGAGCTCCCAACACGTCGGGCCCACTCGATATAGCACTGACACCTTTAGCATGGTACAAGAGGAAAGCGTGCAGCAGTTTTGCGAAGCATATAAAACAATGATTTCCGCAACAGGGCAATACGAAGCGGTTCAGATATACAATAAGACGACAGGTGTTGTAGATCGCTGTTTATGTAGAATCCAAATAGATCAAGATGGCTGCTCAACTACAGAAATTCAGCAAATAGGGTACTAGTAAAGAGGTATGGGTGGACATTCAAAGACTTCGAAATACACAGATGTTAGTGTTCAGATTAAAATTAACCATAAAAATTTTTCATTTCATTACTAGATTTCTGTGCTGCAAATGCAGTGGCTTCTACCTGTAAGCGGACTTCGTACACGATATGTTGCTTGCTTAGGGTGCTGCGAAAATCATGCACTGCAAGCTCATTACACTCACGGAAACACGAAATATGTTTCTGCATCGATAAAATGACGCGCCAATGCTTCTAGTTACGTTGTACAAAACAATACACGTAGTGAAGCGAGCATGACTTCGCCTTCAAGAGTACAACACGACAGCATAATCGGGCCCCGTGCGCACTGTTTTCAACCGTGCCGCATGGGAAGAAACGTTCATGCGCGTAACATTGGCTGTTTCGGACTATCCTAGAATGTCTACTGCAAGTACAGTTGCGAAGCGCCCACTACGCCATTATTCCTCTATTTGCTAATTTGCGAAGTACTCACTACGCGTCAGTTAGGTGCCACGCGCACCTGTAGACTTTGTAATGATTCGGCAGTTTTAAGAGACACTAAAGGCAAACGTTAAGTCGACGTTGATAGTTGAAATAGCGTTCCAGGAACCAGTGCTTGTTTCGTGCCAAGGAAATGCTTATTTTGAATTAAAATCACGTTTCGGTGGTCCGCAAAGCGTTAACGCATTTCAAATAACGCGCCTGAATAGGCCTAACGTAGCATATACCTTGCGCAACATTGCCCGTCTTTACTGCCCGGCAGCCAACGCCGTGGTTTCTGCTCTCAAGGGCACATTACACAACATCACATGGCCACGGCTTTTTGTCGGAATGTCTGCTAGAGGGACTTTCATGAGCGTGCAAGGCACACGCAGCAGTACGCGATAACGAAACTACCACTGAGACGCGACCGCGCGAGGGGAGCGCAGTCCGGCGAAAACGGAACTTTTGCACAACCCATGTTGCACAACGTCTTGCAAATTTCTGAATGTTCTTTTAAATGCGAAGTATCTTAAGGCGGAGCTCAATGCGGTGGTGGTGGTGTGCGGCGTGACCACCCTTACTGCGCATGCGCATACCCTCTCCACACACCATGGAAGAAGGAAAAATAAGGAGAGGCCCTGACGTCACATGCGTGAAGCCTCCACATCGCAAACACCCGCATCGCCTCCTAGCGAAGGAGCCTCGAAACATTTCGCGATTTCCGCCGTGTCGTTTGCAAGCGCATGCGCGATTCGAGCCCCCCCTTTTTTTTTTTCGCCGTGCAAGCGGCGCCGCGGCGCAGTCGATTCACGCATGCTGCTGCTTGTGTGTGTTCTTTAGGAAAGCTACGCACTGCCCAGCTGTTGCGTATGGTTGCGTATACCCGGTGCATATCGCGTGCACTGCGGAAAGTACCGGATGTCACTTTTCATGTGTACGTACACGTTCGCTTCATTTCTGATCACTAATGCATGGTATTTGCATGCGACGAAGCTCTCGGATGTGCGCTCTGTTGCTTCTTACTCATTGTGTCAACTCAGAACACACGTGAACGTTTGTTTTTGGCGTCTGACGCGCCGTACATAACATGCGCCGAAGGCATCGTACGTTTTTAGAGGCTGTGTCGTTCAGCGAAAGGGCAATAAACTTATGTTGTTGTTATCGGACTACGTGATGTATGTATTGTGCGTTATGCGCTCGCTGTGTGCTTGCTGTTGTGTGCGTACTAGAATTACAAACTTTACGTGCACGATCGCGTATACAATACAGCGGTGTCCTTTTTTCGACGTGAAGTTACGTCAACTATAGGTTTGCGTTGCGCCGAATAGCTACTACGCTCACTCCATATACACGAACAAAGAACCGCTAATCCGGCAACAGATCGGGAAATCGGGCTACGAGAAAGAGAAGGCCTAACGCCCAGCAGAACGCGTCACTGCTACGTGAGTTCGAATACGATGATGCAGGGGCTGAACGCTTTTGATCACGGCACGTACCGGTATTCTGTACTGTTGCACAAAAACGCTCCACGAAGAATTTCAGCACGCAGCGCTCGGTCCTGCCACGCGCGAACAGCCTGGTAAAAGTCTGCTTGCAACATTTTACTGTGTGCGAACCGCACAATACGCGCTAAGTTTACGCCGGGACTACAAATCTGTGCAGAAGCTAATCACCGCGGAGAGCACGCCGCGGGTCGTCTGCTGTTTTGTTTGCCCCATACCGGTTTGTTTGCCACATAAATCTGACGTCACTTCCGCCACACTTTTCGCAATGCATTGGGATACGATAGTGCCTCTCCTTAGTTTTTCCTTCCTCCATGCCACACATCTCCTCTCCACTCACCCTCCCCCCTTCCCCTCTCCCCTTCTCCTCTCCACTTTCCCTCTCACTTTCCCTCTCCACTTTCCCTTTCCACTCTTCCTCTGAAACGCGGGCTAGACATGCCGAAATTCTCTCCTGCGCAACGCCGCGATGAGCTCGAGCGCATGCGCGTCCCCTCCCCTTCTCCCTCCTCTTCTACCTGTCCCCCTCTCGCCCGCCTGTCGGCCTGTCGACCGCGTTCCCCGCTCGCCCTGTGAGAATTAACGGCCAGGCTAGATGGAAGATACGACGCGCGTAGCGTCCCTCTTCGCGTTCCACGACGCGAGGTCGGTAGCATGCCCAACGAACGCCAACGGAACGCGATCGTGCAAGTGCTCCGGCTTCGCATCGCCTCATGGTCCCCTTTAGCGGGAGATGGTGTAATTTTTCATCATGAGTAGCTTGAATACTAGTAATAATTTGTACTCGGGACTCTTGACGCCATCGGGCTCGTTCCAAAACGTCCCACTGGTGGCGCACACAGTGTCCTACATTTACCTTAATTTTTCGATTACTAGATCACTGCTATTGATAATATTGACGTTTTAGACGTTCTCAAACATTGACCTTTCACTCTGACATAAATTTTTATTTGCCTTTAGTGTCCCTTTAAACCACCCTCTCTTTGCTCAATTCAGATATCTTGAAGCCTGGCGCGATTCTAGAATTCTTCCACGCAATATTAGGGTAAGGCGGGGCAAAATGAGACGCGGGGCAAAACGCGACATTTTGACTTTGCCGCCCTCTATAGCTAATACAAAAAGTACCTTTTCTTTGTTTCTCTATTTCAGCGATAGGTGCCGGTAGTTTTCGACGTTTTTGTGTAAAAGTTGATGATCGCTCACAGCGTTCACGCGGGAAAAATTGCGCGGCTGATGTCAGCAATGCCAGTGTGTTCGTGACCCACCGAAAAAGGGCGAAATTCTGCTCGTCCAAATTTTCTGATGCGTGCATGAAGCTACTCCGACGTCAGTCCAACACCGCAGGTATTAATGTTGTTAGCTACATGCCCCCAAAAGTTTAGTTCATTTGGTGCCATGAGCCAAAGGGGAAATTTTTTAAAATTTGGGCATGTGAGAGAGGCAAAACGCGACAAAAAGGCAATGAATTGCCTTAGAGAATGTCTTAAGTGAAAAATTTACTTGCGCTCATTATATAATATTCTTTTGTTTAAGATGATGCGGACGTGCACCAGGACATCATCTAGAGCTTCCTGGGAGGAAAACGACTAGAAAAATGAACTGGATGTTGTTCAGGAGTTTTGGAGTAACACAGCGCCGGGTTCTGTATTGATTAAATGCGTCGAGTGCAAAGACTGTGCTCATGAAGACTGCGTGAGGGCCCACGGAGTGAATTTCTTGTGCTGTACTGTAAGAACTGAAGGGATGAAATTTTTTCACACCGTCTCGTTTCGCCCCACGCAGCTTCTCGCTTTGCCCCGCAGATTGGGGTAAAATGAGACATCTGGTGCATTTTTTGTTTCTTTTTAAAATAAACTTTTGTTCCTTTTTTAAGTAAGCTTCTGTTCTTTTTCTTTTGTTTTCTTTTCTTTGTGTTCCTGTTTTTTTCCTTGTTTCCAATATGTTTTTCTTTTGCTCGCCACTTGCCTGCCCTGTATTCAATCAATACAATATCGCTAGGAGGTCCCCCTGAGAATGTTTACTTCTGGACCTCTTTCTGTAATACTTATGAACCATGTCACTTTTATTTTCGTGATGTTACAATAAACTTTAAACTTCAACAGTCCCGACACCGCCATATTTATGTAGCACATACCTTGTACCCAAAAGAAAGTTACGGCGTTGACGTTTTATGGTAACAAGTGAAATAAAAAATAATATTCACTATTTTCACATTTTTGTCCCATTTTGCACCGCCTTACTCTACATGCGTCAAGGCGACCCCTCCCAATACATGACATTCTTATAGCGTTTTTTCACGAAGCAGTTTCAAGCACTGGCGTGGCTTCGTGGTTGAACAGCAGCTTGTCATGCACAAGGCCTGGTTTCGATTCTCAGACGGGCCGAATATTTTTTATTATTTACCTATTTGCATCTATCTCGAATTTTAGCTCACGGACAACGACGCCGCCGCCAAAGCCGACATCGGAATTTCTGTGAGCTCTCTAACACTGTCGCGTTAACATTGGGGCAGCTCCGTACTAGTGGCGCGAAGACTTATGAAACAGCGGCGGTGGTTGCATTAACCTCCTCCTTTCCCTCCTCTTCACCTTCTCTTTCCTTTCCCGCTCCTTGCTTTACTATAATATACAAGTATATTCTATGCTTTACACTCTGCCATCCTCCTTTCCATCATCCTTACTCTCAAATCACTCCTCCTCATCCTCACTTTTCTCTCTCACCCCTTGCTATACTCTTCTATACATTACTATGCTATGATTCACCCTCTCTCTTCATTCTTTCTCTACTCCTCACCCCAACATATCATTCCTCCTCACAATCACATCCCTTTCCTGCCCACTTGCTATATCATACTATAGATGGCTACGCGATGCCTTACCCTCTCAGAAGATCTTCTGTAGGGATTAGTTAGAACATAATGGATGAAAAAGTCAGCGATGCAAAGTTTACAAAGAAGGCAGATACGAATGATGAGACGAAGCGCATCCAGCAACTGATTTAATGAAACAAGTAGACAAGAAGGGGTGGGTAAAAACAAAAAAGGATAGGGCACTGTTGGCAAACCGCGCATGGGCAAACGTTAATGCTAACAACAGTAAAAACCCTTGCATTTTTCTTGGAAGTTTACGTTACCAAAATGCCATATCAGAATCCAAGATGAAAGATGTGCGGCGACCAAAATTATCTTTGTTTCGCTAGAAATGCAGCTTGCTTGTCTTTAAGTGCAACGGACGGAGAGCTCACGCATGCGCAACACTGCCCCGACGGCATAGCGTGCGCTTTACAATTGTCTTTTTTTTAATTCGGTCCCTGCTGTGTCAACATAGTTTTGTCACTGAAATTCGGGTTACCCTTACAGGCAGATCAGTGCTGAGCGTGATTCCCCTCGATTGTAACTCTATTACACATATTCTTTTGTTCCTGTAGCCTTTCGTTGAGGCACCTGCAGTCCCGGCGAACGTGTCCAGTGCCGTGGCAGCGCAAGCACTGCATTGCACGCCCGGGCACCACCACGAGGGCCAACTCGCCGGCGACACGAACTTGGTGGGGTAGGTCGTTGACCTTTACTCCCGGCTTCAGCTTCAGCAACACGGTCCTTGTGGTGGAGCCCTTTTCTCGCATGCCTTGTACGCGGCAGCGCTCTCAGGTAACCTCGGTGACGTTCCCGAATGCAGCGAAAGCGGTCCGGATATCGTCGTCTTGGACGTCGTGAAGCATCCAATGCAGGCGCAGTTTGACCTGCTGGTCCTCAGGGTCGAAACCACACACCAGCGGCCTTTGACCTTCAGCTCCTTAACCGCTGCTAATTTCTTCGTGGCTTCACCGGTTTTCAGTGTCACCGCCCAGACGTGGTTGATCTGGTACGCCCCTAACGCCACGACGTCAGGGAGCACACCAGCAGCGGCGAGGGCGTCTCGGAAGTCTTCGACCTTGTAGGGCCGCTCACGCACGTCTCCGTGCAAAAAACAACGTGTTGTGAACAACACGGCCAGTGGGCAGAGTAGGCAGAACAATCTCATAAGCGTTATCATCTTCGGCAGCCCATCCTGTTAACCCGGCCGGCACGGGCCGCTATCGCCGCTGCATCGGAGCCGTTCATTCCTCGACCGTTCGCTAGCGCGTCCGGAAGTAGAATGTCAAAGCCACGATGTTACTCGCGACTGCTTCGGGTAAAACACGACAAACACTGTAAGGAGTGGAAGGAGTCTCCTTAACGCACTTTGTTCGGCAGGTGTCACGAAGAAAATGAGCCCATTCGGCGATTTTTAGGCGCATTGGCGAGGCCGTCAAACTACGTTTTTTTTTGCGCGACGCCATGCTTCGAAAAAAGCCGGGATAGTGCAGCCATCACCCATCACCGCTAAAAACATAGACGAACTTTCAAACAGCTCTAAAATTGGACAACTATGTCCATCTAGCGGAAAACATATCAAGCCAACGCCTTCTTTCTAGAGGAGGCGTTTGTCAAGCAAACAGCAAACATTAGGTAATGTGATGCCATCTGTGAGGTATTGTGAGAAATATGTCTCGACTCTAGCACAAGGAAGTGCTTTAGATCGAAACCTGTACCATTACTATAGATACATAGCGCGCGCGCGTGTGTGTGTGTGTGTCTGTGTGCGTGTGCGTGCAACAACACACATTAATCAGTATGCACTTAGTGATTGAAGTGCGCACTAGGGTCCGGATTTCGCTATCGCGTTCAACTCTTTAAGGCGAAGCTTAAGGGTCCCCCAATTTTTCTTGTTCTTTTCCTTCTCAGTCGACATACTGATCCTCCTTCCCCGCCACATTAAAAAGCTCAAAGGGAGGCTGAAGCACTTAAAAAAAATGACTTTGGAATGTGTAATCTAGTTTGATCCCTGCTGAATTCGAAAACCAATGTGAGAATACACAGAAGTGAACGCAAATAGCATTTTTGGCAAAAACCACAGCTGCAGCCGCAGGGCTTCTGAGTCGCTGAGTGAACGCGGTGACGTCATCTTCAGCGTGCCGCGTCATTGGCAACATCACACAGTTAAAGAAAGCATGGCCTTGCGATCAGTTCCACTAACGCGCGCAGCCGGAACTAGTCACGGAGGGCCACGGTTGATGATACGACAGTGCTGCGCGGCTCCGCCAAAGATACGACGATGACGTAGTAGATCCGGCTAGTTCGTTTCTACGCCGACACTTTCGGCGCGTTCGCGTGGGCGGAGCAAGATGAAATTTTCTTTTGCGTATTTTAAAGCTCCTGCTGCCACAACAGCGGAAAAAATTACTCCATGGTCGACAATAATGTTGGTCCTTGTTAACAACAATATTTTACCGAATTTTAAAACCTCTACAGCTTCCTTAAAGGTGGTTTTGCACATGCCTCCAGGATCGGAGGCATTGCAAGCTTTCTGCTCCTCAAAATATTTTGGAGCCTCCGTGAATGCGGGTCGCCTTCACCAAGCAACGATGTCCTTCGATTTCGCCACTACGATGTTCAAAATCTGGCGATCTGTGACGTCGTGATGACGTCACAGATGACGTCATTAATAACGTCATGTTACACTGAGGTCATGTGACTTTTGGTACGCCGACTGCACGTACACGCATATTGTCACGTGGTCGCGTCGTCGACGAAGGCAGCAGTCAGCACGTCCGAGATGAAACTCTTTATTAGGCCGAACTTGTGGCCGGGAAAATGAAACTCCAGCTACAGCAATAAACTGATAGCGGCGAACAGTGCGTCGACCGTCGATCAACTGACAAGTGGTCAAGAGCGTCGGCTTTTATACAGGCGCTATCGAACTTTCCAGCGATATCGCTGGCGGCGGCGTTGTCTCTAGACAAAGGGAACATTCGCGTGCGGCGCGCAATCTTAACAAAACGACCTACTGCAATCTGGAAGCTTCTCGAACACTGCTTCGCGGACAGCGTCGAGCGTTGATAACCGTCCTTGCTGGTCAAACCCGAATACTAAAAATAAAACAAGAAGTGGGCAAGAAGTGGGGTGGCATTGCCCCCCTCTTGTTGGCTAGCCAACACAAGGCGTGGTGGTCGTTCACAACTTTGAAGGGCAGCCGTAGATGTAGGGGCGAAACATCGATGTAGCCCAGATGATGGCCAGGCACCCTTTTCTGTTGTGGAATAGTTGATTTCTGCCTTTGATAGCGACCGGATAGCATAACTGATGACCCTTTCAATCCGTCGGTCTTCTGCACAAGGACAGCGCGAGTCCAACGCTATTTGCGTCGGTGTGGATTTCCGTATCGGCGTGCGCCGAAATGCGCGAGTATCGGAGGCGTCTGCAGGCGTTTCAATTCTTGAAATGCCTGAACTTGCGACGTTTCCCACCTGAATTCGACGTCGGCCTTCGTGAGTTGCGTCAGTGGCTCAGCGATCCGTGAAAATTCCTTGGCGAAACATCTGTAATAGGCGCACAAGCCGAGAGAACGGCGTACGGCCTTCTTGTAGGTGGGGTGGCGGGAAGTCAGCGATGGCAGTGTTTTCCGGGTCCGGGCGAACACCATTCTTGCTGATCACGTGACCCAAAAACAAGAGCCCTCGTACGCGAAGCGGCACTTTTCAGGCCAAGGCGAGTCCGGAGGTCTTGATTGCTTGAAGTGTAGCTTCAAGGCAGAAGGTGTTCGTCGAACTTTGGGGAAAACAGAACGACGTCGTCCAAGTACACAAGGCACCTTGCCATTTCAATCCGGCCAGTACCGTATCCATAACCGTTGAAAGTCGCAGGTGCCGAGCAAAGACCCAAAAGGCATGACCTTGAACTCGAACAGGCTCTGGTGTTAAAGCAGCCTTTTCTCGGTCTCTCTCGTCTACTTCCATTGCCAGTAACCGGTCTTGAGGTCCATCGACGAAAGTACTTTGCGTTGTGTAATCGATCCAGGGTGTCGCATCCGGGGAAGGGGATAAACGTCCTTCTCGTGATTGTTCAGGAGACGAATCGACGCAAAAACGGAGAGGTCCATACTTCTTCTTAACTAGCACCACGGGGGAGCCACGGACTCTTCGACGGCTGGATGATGTCGTCGAGTAGCATTTCGTCGACCTGTTTCTTCACGGCCTACGTTCCCGCGTCGAAACCCGGTAGGGACTCGACGGAGTGGTCGAGCTTTTCTTCTTTATAATGCGGTGCTTAGCAAGGGCGTTTGTCGGACCCGCGATGACGACGAGAAACAGTCCTTGTTTTTCTGCAGCAGAAGGCTCGAAGCTGGCTGTTGGCGAGCGGGAAGACTTGGGTTTTACGTCGAAGGGTGGCTCAGGTATTGGGGTAGTCGTCGTAGCGTCGAATCCGAAAAGGCATACGCATCACTGACGGCCAAGATTTCTTCGATGTACGCAATTGTCGTACCCCTGCTTGCGCCTGTATTCTTGCTGAAGTTCGTAGCATCACGCTTCCTTTCCTTCATGCACGAGCAATGCCCCTTGCGACGCAATGTCACGGTTAGTAGCAAACGCTGATCGCTCTCGATGACACCTTCGATTCTTCAGCTTTTTGCGGTCTTGACGGGAAATGACGTGGAGCGGTTGTGATGGTAACTTGATCCTCGAGCACGTTCAGGGCATGGTGACATGGATCGTATCCGGCGGTGTCGTTTTGTCCGACGATAGGGTTATCGACTTGGTTCTTAAGTCGATGACGGCGCCGTGATGGTTTAAGAAATCCATGCCAAGTATGACTTCCCTGGAGCAGGTTGCAAGATTACGAAACTCGCAGGATACGTGCGATTATTGATTGTACTCTTGCTGTGCAGACTCCAGACGGCGTACTAGATTGCCTCCAGCGGTACGGATTTCGGGGCCTTCCCAAGCAGTCTTAACGTTCTTCAACTTCGTGGCGAAAGGCCCACTGATGACGCAATAGTCGGCTCCAGTGTCGACGAGAGCGGTGACGTTGTGGCCGTCAATGAGAACGTCGAGGTCGCTAGTTCGTCGTTTTGCGTTGCGGTTGGGTCGCGGCGTCGGGTCACGGCTGCGTCGGTTTGTTCCGCTGCTTCGACGTTGCGTCGTCAGGTCTTCCTCGGGCCGTGAAGTTTCGACGTCAGGGCTTCGTTCGGCTTGCGGCGTGTTCTTTAGATTCTGTTGCGGCGTTGTCGTCGGCGGCGGAGGATCTTCGGTAGTTCGTTGTAGCAACCGCACCTCCATCGGTTGCTGCCCTTAGTTTTCCGGATACGGGCTAGGCGACCGGCCCCGGTTTGGGCCAGTGAACTGCCGGCGGTGCGGCGACATGTAGCGGGACGGCGAGCGGGAAGGTCGCCGTTCTTGCCACTGTGTTCCGGTGAGGTAGTCGTCGATGTCGCGAGGCCGTTCGCCTGGCTGCGGGCGCGGCGCGTTAACGGCGAATCCGCGTAGCCCCATCTGTCGGTACTGGCATCGGCGATACGTGTGGCCGGCCTCCCCGCAGTGGTAGCAGGGCGGGCGGTTATCAGGGGCGCGCCAAACGTCGGTCTTCCTCGGCATGTATCGCTGGCCGGCTGGCGGGCGGTATGACGTCGGTGGTGGCGGCGGTGGTGCCTCGCGGCGGAACAGCTGGGGCGGCGCGGCGTCTTGGCGTGGTCGTGGAGGGGGGCGTTGCGTCGGGCTGCAGCAGCATAGCTCATTGCTTGCAGCTGCGGCTGCGCTGACTCAGGGACCCCAGGGACTGCTGGATTTCCTGTCGGACGATGTCTGCGATCGAGGCATCTTGAGCTTGGCACGACGGGAACATTCGACGAAGTTCTTCGCGCACTACGGCCCTTATGGTCTCGCGCAGATCGTCGGAGCCGATAGCTTGAACCGCTGTGCTATCTTGGGTCAAGCGGCGGTTGTATTGCCGGGTGCGCATTTCCAACGTGCTCTCGTGTTGTGGCCTCGGAGACAAATTCCTGGACTGTCTTGGGTGGGTTCCGCATGAACCCAGCGAAGAGCTCTTGCCTTACTCCTCGCATGAAGAGCGGACCTTCTTCTCCCAGGTCATATTAGGGTCGGTGTGGCGGAAGAGTCTGGCCATTTCTTCCGCGAAGATTGTCACGTTTTCATTCGGGAGCTGGACCCGTGTCTCCAGTAAAGCGGCGGCCCTTTCTTTTCGCACGACGCTTGTGAACGCTGCGGAGGAAGCTGGTCCGGAAGATGTCCCACGTTGTCAGTGTACACTCCCTGTTCTCGAACCACGTCCTGGGCGCTGTCTTCCAAGCGAAGTACACGTAGCGTAACTTGTCGCTGAGGTCCCAGTTGTTGAAGGCCGCAGTCCTCTCGTACGACTCGAGCCACGTTTTTGGGTCCTCACATGATGATCCCCGAAAGATCGGCGGCTCCCTTGGCTGCTGCATCACGATCGCGGGCGGTGGCGCAGTGTCTGTCATCGTTGCCACAGTCGTGGTCCTGGCCTTTCTGTTCCGAGTGTTGTCGGGTAGAGGCCCGTACTCGGTGCTAGTCCTTGTTGCCTACGGCTAGCTCGCTGGTCCGTGGTGGCGTCGATGTCTTCTCCGCGTTGGGGGCTGGGTTCACGGCTTGACGGGGGCGTCCGGATCATGAACAAACAGCACCTCCACCAGATGTCACGTGGTCGTGACGTCGACGAAGGCAGCAGTCGCACGTCCAGATGAAACTCTTTATTAGCTGAACTTGTGGCCGGGAAAATGAAACTTCAGCTACAGCATTAAACTGATAGCGGCGAACAGAGCGTCGACCGTCGATCAACTGACAAGTGGTCAAGCGCGTCGGCTTTTATACAGGCGCTATCGAACTTTCCAGCGATATCGCTGGTGGCGGCGTTATCTCTAGACAAAGCAGGAACATTCGCGTGCGGCGCGCAATCTTAACAAAACGATCTACTGCAATCGGGAAGCTTCTCTAACACTGCTTCGCGGACAGCGTCGAGCGTTGATAACCGTCCTTGCTGGTCAAACCCGAATATATCAAAATAAAACAAGAAGTGGGCGTGGCAATATTCACTTGAGTATCACGTGACTCTAGACCCTTAATTACTTTTTGCATTCTTCGACGCCGACACCGGTCTCGCGAAGTATGATGCCGTCACAGAATGACGTCATTAATGACGTCATGTTACACTGAGGTTATGTGACTTTTGGTACGCCGACTGCACGTACATGCACGTACACAGGCACACGCATATTCACATGAGTATCACATGACTCTAGACCCTTAATTACTTTTTTTGCATCCTTCGATGCGACGCCGGTCTCGCGAAGTATCGTCACATGCCGCCAAATCTCGAAGACGCCGGCAGTCAAGTTTCGCGTTTGATGAGACATCTAAGGCTTTCGCCTTAGTGAGGGCCTCATACCAGTTGGTTGATGTTTCGATGGGCGGTGTATTCGTCAGGTGCATCACAAGCGCGGCATGAAAGTCGTGCGTACATGATATGCATGTCCGAATTTGCATGTTAAGACCTGTCGTTTATGTTCTTTATACAGTCATGTCATGCCATATCAATATTGGTATATATCCAATGAATGAAACGGCCGCGAGCGCACCATGAGCGTGGCATGTAAATCATGCAGTACATGGCATACATGTCATGATTTTAATGCTATTACTTCTAATTTATGTTCGGCATACAGTCACGTCGCACAATACAAGTTTTGGTATCTATCAAACTAGCGAAACGGCTGCGAGCGCACCATGAGCGTGTAATGGTAGTCATGCAGTACATGACATGCATTTTATGATTTTGATATTATCCCCTGTCATTTATGTTCATCATACAGAAATGTCACGCCATACGAATTTTGGCACATATCCATTTAATGACAAGGCCGCGAGCGCCCCAACGCAATCTTGTAAATCATGCTGTACATGACATGCATGTCATGACTTGCGCGTTACGACCAGTCAATTATGTTCGTCATACATCTCTTGTCACGCCTTACTAATTTTGGTATACATTAAATTTAACGCAACGGCAGCGAGGAGGACAAGACCGTGGCATGTAAATCATACCGTTCATGATATGCATGTCATGATTTTGATCTTATGACCTGTCATTTATATTCGTCATGCATTCACGTGATGCCACACCAATTTTGGTGTACATCACGTTAACGAAACGGTCAAGAGAGAGAGAGAAGGAATGTAGGAAAGGCAGGGAGGTTAACTAGACAATGCGTCTAGTTTGCTACCCTACACATGGGGAGGGGGGATAGAGAGCACAAAGTCGTAGGCGGCTTGATAGATAGATAGATAGATAGATAGATAGATAGATAGATAGATAGATAGATAGATAGATAGATAGATAGATAGATAGATAGATAGATAGATAGATAGATAGATAGATAAGGATGACCATGATTACTAAATATATAGATGTCACTGCTATTATTAAAAAGCTACATTGCCATTTCGGATACTTTTCGTTTGACACCACTGAACACTAGGTTGCATATAATTAATTGATTGTAATTAATCTTTGTTACTAATCAACGATAAAAATGAACAGTAGAAATCCATTATATGAAATTGTGATCTATCGTCTTATCGTGACTATATACCTTGAAATACCATCTATACTATAGATGTGCTTCTACACTAAGAGCTTGCGCCCATAAATTTCAAATAAATTGTTAGATTCTTTACTGTTATTTATTACTATTACCAATTTCCTATACGTCAGCGTGATAATGTGCATCACATCTGCAGACTTTTCTGAGTTTTAACGTGATCAACATGCACTTTCACATCAATTTAGCGACAGGCATTTTCTTACCCCTGTAGGGCTGCTTTCCCGCAGTAGGATTTAGGAAACCTCTTCAGGAAAAAAACCCAGCCAGCGTAATCATACCAAAGTGCAAGCACATGGAAAGGTTGTCGTACTGTACTTGTCACTAGAGTGCAATTAGCGAATAAATGATCATTGTGCTACAATTAACTTTTGAAAAGTCACCCCATGCATTTTCAATGGATCCACGAAAGTGTCTCGGGAAAAAAATCCAGCCGGCGAATTCAAACTAATTGCTATGTACAGCACAAGAACGCTATCAGCGTTAAGTGCCTTAAGTGCAATTTGCGAATATTAAGGCATCTTTTAGTAATCAATTTTTAAAGAACGCTCCCCATAGCGTTACGCCGAGCGCTTCCCTTTAGGGTCGACTTTGCCGCAGTACTCGATGGCCCAGATTGCTAGACATGTACATGCTCGGTCTCGTAGACTGCTTCTCCTTCCACCAGCAATCTCGAAGTGGTGAAGCTTTGGTCCATGAATATGTTGATGACAGAGAGTGGCAAGTTCACTGGAATGCAAAGGAAACGATAATTAAGGAGCATTAAAAAAGGAGTCGCATTTGCTCACGTTTTGTGCGAGCACCAGACGAAACGAATGCACTGAATAAAGAAACAGAAGCATCGGCATTTGCCCGCTGAGAAGACCGATCAATACGCAGTGCGAGACAACTTGTCAAATGACATTGAAACGTACCCGAATTTAGACCGAAAAACAAAAAATACTAAATCGTCGGGACGGCACATGAGAAAGTTGCCGTACGCACCGAAGCGGCGGGTTGTAACGAAATTGTTTTTGAACTGCTCTGATAGCGTCCGCGCAACAGTAGTTGTTTATGTACTCACAAATTCTCATATTTTGCGGCCTTATGTTCACAGCGCGGTGCTAAAACGCGCTCGTAGCAAAAGCGAAACCATCAGTACCAGGGCTGGGCAGTATCGCGATACAAGAGTATCGCGATAGTATTTCAGAGATACTTTGAGTATCTGTATTTCTGTATCGAGATACATTTGAAAAATGTATTTGTATCTCAGTAGTGAAATACATTTACGATGTATCGCCTGTATCGCGATACTATGCAGGACACGGGTATTTCGTTACATTGTTTTTTGTGTCGGAAATGGGTTGAGGCGTGTTTCCAATGGGGGATGACGTTTTTTTTTTGTGCCAAGACAAGCAAAGGCGCGCCGCCGGTCGCCGACAGATAGGGCGGCGATGGTTTCCCCTCAAGCACAGAGTGGTCCATATGGTAAAGCGCGTGACAACGCAGACGGCAGAATCGCGGGGGCAGTGTTGTCGGCCTCTGCCGACGAAAGTCGCTGTCTCTCAAGGTCAGTGCAGCACGCCTAATTTTTTTCGGGTGGCAAGCCATTACTTCAAGACCCCCGACGCGGATACCGCCTTGGAACAGGCTTTGCAATGCTTCGCGGATATTCAGTTCTCAAAGCGGCGACACTTCCAAAAGGAGTTCCCGTAGTCGCGGCCGAAGTGACTAGAAGATGGCCTCGTAATTCATGACATGCGTGAAACGGTCTTTTGTGGTGGCAGGCTCCCCCACCGCCGGAGCCGACTTCGCCTGTTGCGGCTTTCTGAAATGGGTGCTGGTAGCGTCGGTGGTGGTCAGGGGCGTAGCCACGTTAGGGCACACCGGGCCCGTGCCCCCCCCGAGATTTTTTTTTGCCATAGCATACAGAGCAGAAAATGACACTCGACCACATCTGCCTGCTCGTCCCCACTACAGATCAAGGAGGTGCCCCCCCCCCCCCCGAAAAAAATTTCTGCCTACGCCCTGTGGTGGTGACAGCTTCATTGAAGCCGACAGGGTCAGACGGCTGAGGATTGCGAAGATGGGGACCGACTTCGGATTCTGAACAGTCAGAACAACCCAAGTGAGGGCGAAAGTGTTTCGGTATCTAGATGACCCGAGAAGAGATATCGCCACGCTGCAGGGCAATCCGGCTATGAAGGCGGTATTTATTCACCATAACACGAATTTGTGCTCGCCTTCAGCGGTAGACACACTTTTTTTCTTTCGTGAGTATGTGCTGAGGCTGAACCGACGCTGTTAGAAGACAGCCTATTTGAGAAGCCTACACAGCAACCTTCTCAGCAAAGCAGATCTTCAAAATAAATGTGTGCTTTTTCTCAATTCACTGGTGTTCATTATTGATTCGAGTGATTTGCTTAAAGTGTGCTATTTCTAGCATAGCTTAGTTTGTTCGCCAAGTATGTCGATTTCGGTGTCCAATCCTTCTTACTGTTGCTGTGAAATAGTGTATTTTATTGCAATTGATACTTGTAATTATGTCATTATTACTAATTATGTAATTTTTCCGCCTCCCTCCCCTGCAATGTCTTAATGGCGCTGAGGAAACTGTAATAAATAAATAAATAAATAAATAAATAAATAAATAAATAAATAAATAAATGATCTGAACGTTTCGATGCGCTGTAACTTTATTTACAACATCATGCTGCACTAATAAGTGTCTTTGCGTAGTATGAGCATCCTTGAAATAAAAAAAGTATTCCAGTATCTGTATTGATGCAACTGTATTCCGGAATACTTTTTTCGTCTTATTGCAAAAGTATCCCCGAAATATCCCGTTACGGTAAAGGCAAATGTATCTCAGTATCTGTATTTTAGGCTTCCAGTTCATGTATTTCGATATCTGTATTCCGGAATACTTTTCTGAGTATCTCTGCCCTGCCCTGATCAGTACGAACATACATGCAGACGCTCATACATGCAGAGGCACCGTCAGTCGTCGCGAACCCGTGCGATCGCTGGCTTGATGCCTCTTTCTGTTATGCTCCGTTTGGTTATACAGGCGGTCTATTCTAACGAGATATTTCCCATAGTTTGCACTCAGCGAGTGACTACCTTTCACGCAAGAAGCCGGTTCAGGGGCCTCCAACGCGGCGACCGCGTGAAGCGGGTGCTCGGTTTTCTGCAGAGACAGCGACTGTAAACTATCTTGTGCTTTCAGTTCGTGGAAAATGATTATTTTGAGAGTAAAGAACACAGCTCCTTTCGAAAGTACTTACAGAAATGCCCTGGAGGGCTCCCGCGAGGTGTTTTTGTAGAGCGCCGACAGCAAAACCTATGGGGAGCGCGCCGGTGGTATCCTACCTAGAACGCAATCGAGGCGCATCCGATAGAGGGCGACTCCGTAACTCCTCGCGGCCAATATCGCTCACACTGCCAGCTGCTGCTGGGCAGCCTCCCTATTTATTAAATGCGAATCATTTCTTAGCGAACTTCTGCGACTTTGAGCGTATCTATCTATCTATCTATCTATCTATCTATCTATCTATCTATCTATCTATCTATCTATCTATCTATCTATCTATCTATCTATCTATCTATCTATCTATCTATCTATCTATCTATCTATCTATCTATCTATCTATCTATCTATCTATCTATCTATCTATCTATCTATCTATCTATCTACAGTAAAACCTCGGTGATACGAATCTCGCGGGGTTACGAAAAATATTCGTATCATCCGAAATTCGTATCACCAGAAACTATGGAAATTTAGTATGCGACAAAAGAAAGTTGGCAAACGTTTTGATTGAGTGTGTCTCAGGGCCGCAGCGATGTCATGAACAGCTCTGAATGATTGCCAGTAAAGTTTTTAGACGTCAACGATCATATTTGTACTCGTAAATATACGCTGCATGCGCACGTGTGTAATTATGAACCAGATGTGTTGTGCCCCGTGACCGCTTGTGGCCCCTTCCTCATCTTACTACGCTTTTCTGCATGACAACAGAGTACTGCGGCACAAGTGATTTAAGAAGCGCTTTGCACAAGATAAATAGAGGCCAAGCTCCTTCGCCAGACCGTCCGCTTCGTCTCTTGGGGTCTTCGTCCACGTTTCATGGGACTTCATGACGGGCCCGCAGCCCAAGTTTCAGTCTTCTTGTATCGACGTGGCAGGCACGTGTTAACACAGTACAAAGACACCGCCTGCCTCGAGCACTGGAGCATGCGTCAACGCGTCGAGAAAAAAAAGCGCGACGTCAACGTCATCTGTAATCTAGGGGTGTGCGAATATCAAATTTTTTGAATACGAATCGAATACGAATATCCACCTTCGAATATCGAATCGAATATCAAATATCAAAGGAAAAATGCCTCCACAGTAACAATATTTTATTTAACATGTAGCTATTTGAAAAAAAAAAAAACATTAATAGCCTGACTGGCACCACAACATACACTGCTATCTCCAGAACACAATGTCCAGGCTAGCACAATGCCCATCACAACACAAGCAAATATCACGGCTCAATGAAAGTAATAACTAGATGTTATCATGAAGAATATGAGTTGCTCCACATGATCAGGCAGCAGGCGCTCCCCTCTAACAGAGACACCCCCCCCCTGCCACTGAAAGGCACGCTCGCTTGGAACAGAAGTGGCTGGTATAGGGAGGTACATGGGGCAAAGCTTTGCCCGAGTGGGTATCTGAAGGTGCCTACAGTCCTCCACCAGTCACATGGGTCACTGTCTTTCTCAGAAGTGGTCCCGCACAGTGAACGAGTGGCAGTGGCGGCACGTTACTGCCGCATAATATTGAAAATGTACGGTTACATGATCGCCAACAGTGCTGCACGTCGGAGATGCACCAGCAATAATCATACGTATTGGGCGCTCGTCGCAGGCAGATATCGTGCCTCCGTGCATTTACGATGTTTATCGCTCCTCTCGGCAACGTTTTTAGCTATACGAAACGCAGCAGAAATGTGGAAGACGAGTTATCTTATGCATGATAATCGAATCGCATATTCGAATTTTTCGAATATTCGAAGTTATCAAATATTCGAAACTTTTCGAATACGCGATTTTCGAATCGAATACGAATATTTCGAATGTAATATTCGACGAATATTCGAAACTTCGAATATCGCACACCCCTACTGTAATCTAAACGCTAAGGCGCATAAACGCCTCCAAATTCGCGCACGCTCTCTCGGAGTCAACGACGCACCGTTGATGGTCGCGCCGCGCGCATATCCGCGCCCGCGCGTAACTACCGCGCGCGTCTTCCGCGACACCGTGGGCCGCACCTGTTCGTACTTGTGCGCCAGCGTACGTTCGTATCAAACGTCGCGGAGTGCAAATCGGTTCGCGACAACCGTTCTCCAATACATTGCAGGCTAATGGGCCTTGGCCGGGCCACAGAAAAATTCCTATCACCCCGAAATTCGTACGAGCCGTGATCGTATCACCGACGGTTTAATCTATCTATCTATCTATCTATCTATCTATCTATCTATCTATCTATCTATCTATCTATCTATCTATCTATCTATCTATCTATCTATCTATCATCTATCTATCTACATAAATGACAGGTCATAACATGAAATCATGACATGCATGTCATGAACGGCATGATTTACATGCCACGGTCTTGGGGCTTTTGCGGCCCGCTTCGTAATTTAATATATACCAGATCTGGTATGGCGTGACAAGAGTTCATGATGAACATAAGTGGCAGGCCTTAACGTGTAAATCATAACACGCATGTCATGTACCGCATGATTTACATGACATGGTCTCGGGGCGCTCGCGGCCGTTTAAATGAATGGATATATACAAATAGGCCTACTGGTATGACGAGACATTTCTGTATGACGAACATAACTGACACGTGGTAACATGAAAATCATGACATGCATGTCATGTACGACATGATTTACATTCCACGCTCATGGTGCATTCGCGGCCGTTTCGCTAGCTTGATATACACTGAAATTGGTATTGCGCGTCGGAACTGTATGAAGAACATATATAACAGGTGGTTACATGAGAACCACGACATGCATGTCATACCTGGCACGATTTACATGCCACGCTCATGGCGCACTCGCGGCCGTTTCGCTAGCTTGACCACCACCACCAAAATTGGTATGACGAACGTAAATGAGGTGGTAACATGAAACCCATGACATGCGTGTCATGTGCGACATGATTTACATGCCACGCTGATGGTGCGCTCGCGGCCGTTTGGCTAGCTTGATATACACCAAATCAGTATGTCGTTACGTGACTGTATGACGAACATAAATGAAAAGGTGGTTACATAAAACTCACGATATGCGTGTCATGTACCGCATTAGTTATAGGCGACGCTCATGGTGCGCTCGCGGCCGTTTCGCTGGGTTGCCAAGTACCAAATTAGGTATTGGCGACGTGACCGTATGACGAACATAAAGGACAGGTGGTACATGAAAACCATGACATGCATGTCATGTACGGCATGATTACATGCCGCGCTGACGTTGCGCCTCGCGGCCGGTTCGCTAGCTTGATGTACACCAAAACTGGTATTGTGAGACGCGACTGTATGACGAACGTAAATGAGAGGCGGTTACATGAAAATCTTGATATGCGTGTCATGTACGGCATTAGTTACATGCCACGCTCATGATGCGCTCGCGGCCGTTTCGATGGCTTGACAGTACCAAATTCGGTATTGCGCGAAGTAGAAATGAAGTAATGCCCACGTTCGCAGAATTCGCTTGTTTTGCTTTTTCTCTGACGTTACTTGATGTCACTGAGGCACGTCATGCGTTATATTTCAAGCGAACAACATGCGGTCGCTGTACTTGCCGATGTAACAAATGCACCGAATGTTGCCTTGTACTGTCACTGGCACTCATCAGAGAAAGTTGTGCAAATGAACAAAGGACGCTCCATGGCATCTCATAGCGAATATGCCAAGCGTTTGCTCGAAAATCGTAAAGCACCTAAAATAGAAATACTTTATCAGCGGCTACAGGATGTGCTGCGTTGGTTTACCGGCGGCACTTTCAGCAACGGATTTGGGTGGTGGCGGCTCAAATAAAAACGGTGATTAATTTGCCTATCGAATTTGTCGACATTGCAGCCGTCACTCTTTGACAGCTCCGATGACACCGCCCTGTGATAAAAATGCGGCAGATCTCATGGCAGCCCAGCGTTACGAGGTGGATCGACGTGTTTTCGTAAATGGAGTAGTTGTGTGCAAAACGTGGCTTACCAGGCATGTCGACTACACTGGCGTTTAAAGGGTAACTTATGACCGTGAAGTAACGTCAGCACTCACGTTGCGAAGACGGCAGTATTATCGAAACGAAGAGCACTTTATAACCGGGTGCGATGATGTGAATTTCATACGGAACTTTCGTCAGCGTATTGCTTCGAGGTCGAGCAACGCTTAAATATAGCTTGCTGAATCACAGCAATAAAATGTAATGCTTATTAGACTCCTATAAAAGCGGAGCCAACACTGGAACCACAATTGACGTTGTCCCGAAATGAGGCCCGTATCATAGCAGTACACACGTAGTGTTTATTGCTTTCTATAAAATAGATAGCCAGAACAGCGACCACAATTGACGTTGCACCGACATTAGGCCCACGTAGGGTCATTTTCCAAAGCAGTTTATAGACCTGGCGTAGCTCTGTGGTAGAATACATGACTGCCACGACCGAATGCTAGGGTCCGCTTCCTGCTGGGATCCTAACTTTTTAAAAAAAAATTTTTGCATTCATTGGGGTCAAAGCTGCCGATGTCGGTTTTCTTAATGCTCTCGCATTTAAATACGAGTCTGTTCTCGCCGTTCCGGGTAGATATAAACTGTCAATCACCTGCGGCGCATACCCGTATACCGCGGCCCATTTATAAGGGTATGTACCACACGTGTTTGGAGCAAAGGGTTTGATGACGTACGCGCCAGGATTTTCGTATTATTTATGTCATGACCAGACAGTCATACTCGTCAAACCCTCTTACCCTCCCAGGCCAATTTTGGTGTACACCAAGTTAAGGAGGCGATCACGAGAGCATCCAGGACGTAGGCGGATAGATAGATAGATAGATAGATAGATAGATAGTAGATAGATAGATAGATAGATAGATAGATAGATAGATAGAAACGCTCAAGGTGCCTTGGGTTCGCTAAGAAATGCTTCACATTTAATAATAATTGTTGAGGTTTCACGTGCCAAAATCACGATATGATTATGAGGGACGCCGTACTGGAGGGCTTCTGGAATTTTGGCCATCTGGCGTTCTTTAACGTGCATCTAAATCTAGGTACACGAGCCTCAAGCATTTCGCCTCCATCGAAATGCGGTAGCCGGGGCCGGCATTTGATCCCGCTACCTTCGGATCAGCAGTCGGGCGCCATAACCACTAGACCACCGTGGCGGGTGGGTCTATGATACAAAGCGGCCACTAGTCGACAATGTCTGCTAGCTCCACAGAGTTTCCTATAATATTTACTAGAGGCAACTCAGGCGCTGCGATGGTTCAGCCACCGGGGGTCTTCGTGCTTGCGGCTTCGAACGCGCTTGTGGCTTTGTTTATTGGCTGTGTTTTGTCTTTTGTTTCGGATAAAAGAATGGCTCGCTGAGAACGTCGCGAGCCGATTTGGATTAGTCAGCCTAAAAGGGTCAAGGTGGTCCTGTGGGACTGCTGAACTTTCGCTGAACTTCGTGAACTTCATTTCGCAATAAAACGGCTGCAGGCGGCTGCTACACGGAGTCCGTTCGATGACCCTGAACAGTTCACGAGGTACTGCAGTTGTCATTCGTAACAAAAGGCGCAGGAGAGGTGCTGCGCTGGTTTACGCTTTTTCCGCACCCTTTCAGCTGAGGTGAAGCTTTGTTGGTGCAGACGTGCGGGTGTGAAGTAGCAGTGCAGCATATGACACTCGTACCAGAAGATGTCGCTTTGTATTTATTGTGATGGGCGCCAGAACAGAAACGAACAATTGTTGTTGCATTTGCTTTATTTCAACACACAACTGCAGTCACAAGTTACAGATGAAGACATTCGTGGAGAGCCAGTTATTACAGCCAAGCTAGAGGTCAGCCCGTGCACAGCGAACAAAAGACTATCAGCATCATGATCGGCCTCTACCTTCTAGCGTGTTACTCGGCCGGCGCGCCTCTCTCTTCGTTCTCCTCTTCACCTTCTTAAGGACCTCGTTAATTCAGGGTAATTGTTTTATTAAGGGTAGGCTGAATAAGTTATTGCTAATTAAGATCGTGCTAATTGAGGCAATACTAATAAAGACATAACTAATTATGATCATACTAAGTAAACCATTCACTTCACGCAGCCACGACGACATACGCCAAGCAATATAGTTCTACGCTCCACATAGCCAAGCCTTGCAATGCCTAGCCAAACCTAGCAACGACTTAGTCGAACTTGTAGAAGCAGACAGGAGCTAGGTCGCCACGAGCTCCACTGTTAGTCCCAGCCTTGCAACACTATTGCAAGCTGCCCCTTTTTTAATTGCATACCACATAAAAGAAAGAAAAGAGCAACAAGGCGTGGGTCGGCGAGAAAAATTACCGCGACTAACACATCGCTTCGGCAAGTTGATCATTACGCTAGATTTTTTGCGAGCCCCTGCACGCCACAACATATACAACCTTTCATATCAGACAAAATATCTTTATTCAGATCGGTTACTACAACTACCAAACGCTGAAACTGTATGGCTTGAGCTAAAAAAAGCTGCGTAGTGGAACATCTGTCTACACATGAAAAAACCAATGAGCACAGACTCGTTACTGGTAATACATATTCACTTCTTTACGCGCTTAGCAATAACAAAGTCCAACCGATCTCAAATCTGGGCGTATCATACCTAAAACTTATTCGCATATCCTACTTCGCCTCCAGAAATTTCTGCTAAATCTATACGTCAGCAGAAAGGCAACATTGACACTGTAGCACCATTATTCTAAATATTCCCGTTTGTCTTGTTTAGATTGGTCAAAGCATTTGGTGCCAGGTTTTGGGGATCTGGAAACAGGCGCTATATCTTCAGAAATTGGCTACGCGGTGCGCGGATATGGCTGCAGCTATGATCTTCCACATTTTCAATTGGCACCATAATAAAAATAATTGCAAGCATCGGGACCCATATGTACAGAAACATCTTACTCGAGAATTCTTCGCAAGTTAGATTCCAGCCAATACCGACACTGCGCATGTCATCGGAGAAGGCGAACAACCGATGGCATGCAGGAGCACTTACTACTACTAACGGATATAGTTTGCAAATATAATAAATGTTGGCGTTTAACGTACCAAAACCACGATATTATTATGAGTGTAGCGTCATCATCATCGCCATTCATCATCATCGTCATTTTCCAACCACCGCGCCGCGTCTCTCGCGCAGCTCATGCTGAGAGCTCGAGGCGCGAGCAGTCAGGAACGAGCTCACGCTCCTGGCTGTCAGGACGCCGGCAGCCGCTGTCGCTCTGCTTACAAGGGCCTTCTAATAAAGTGGCGAGACTTCGGCACGGCCACGTCGGCCGCCTTCACGTCTCTCTCTCAGCTACAATTGGTGACCCGGAACAACCACGCCCTTCGACGAGCGGCGCTGCCATGTTGCCTTCACTCTGCCCGCCAGCTGAAGCCGTTCCACCCGGCCTACCCCCGAGCGTGGTTTATGCAGCTCGATGCTGTTCTCGCACTGAATGGCATCACGGCACAGCCGATGATGCACGCCGCCCTATTCCAAGCGCTGCCGGTTGAGCTACACCATCTTGCAGCCGCAACGACATCCAGCCCGCAGCCATATGACGATCTATGCGCTGCGGTGCTGGCCCGCTACGGCGAGACGTACCGCCCGCTACCGGGGACCCGTGAGTTCCGGTTTCCCCTCCGCCAACGCGACCGGTACCACCCGGCCCGCAGCCCTCCCATGACCGCGACCTACCTTCCCGGCTACGTCCTCTTTCAACCTCTCGTCCGGCCACCAGCGCAGCGGTTCCCGCGCCGGACGACCAGCCCGACGATGTTTCAAGTTCCTACGCCCGAGGTTCCTGCGCCCGAGGTTCCTGCGCCCGACGACGTTCCTGCTGCCATCGACCAGTCCGCCACGAGGTGCGTTTTTCTTCGACGCCCTCGGCCGACGGTCCATCAGGCATGCCCCGCCATCCGCCCGTCGTCCCTGTCCTCGCCGGCTCACGACACGGCCCTGACCTCAGCTTCACGCTGGCTACCTTGCCGCACGACCTGGAGCTGACACGGACAACCTCTCGCCCGCTGTGCGCCCCTCGCTCGCGGAGGTTTCGCCGTCGACGATATCCGAACGTGACCTTCCATCGACCTCAGAGCTCTGCGTTTCTTGCCAGCAGCGACCCGCATCGCCCTCGACGTCTCCCGCAGCAGCAGTGCGTGCCCCTCACCAACATCGGCCGAACATGCGGGACGCGGCAACGAGGACGGAATCGCCTGAGGATGACATGCCTGTTTCATCAAAGGCAGCACCGCATGCAAATGTCACGCCTGCCACGACGGCAGACGTGCAGCATTCCGACCTGCGCACGGGCCCTCATGTGCCGGCCTACCGTAGATGCTTCACCGAGCGCAGGTGCACCGTCAGAACCTGCAGAGACTACGCTTGCTCGGTTGCACCACGGGTTTCCTCCGGAGCTTTGACGCACGACCGCCACCCACACATCTGAGCACCATGCAAGCGCGCTGATCACAGCACCGACGATGAACAATCGCACCACAGGCGTACCGCGCACAATGCTACGACGTTTTGGGTGTCTTACGACACGACATGCCAGAACCTGTACAGGGCCGCATGCATACCGGCGCCTTCGATGTGCCCCAGCGCAATCCTCCGCGCTGAGCCCCAATTCCATCGCAAGCTGCCGCATTCTGCTCACGCCCACCGTACACGACGGCGTTTCGGCTCGCGCCGAAGACAACGTGCACCGAATGCGCGCAGTGGTTCCCTTCGCCGATCTTGCTGGTGTAGCGTCTGTCATCGCGTCCAGCCATTTTTGTTGGTTCGGCTCCGACGTGTACGGCCTCGGGTGCATTCGCTCCTGCCTACAGTGTCCATTCGTCGCGACCCCCCGCCCTCTACGCTTCTCCCAGAGCCGCCCCGCCAGAGACCCAATGGTTCCCGACAGTCCTTCACGTTAACGACCTGAACAGCCCACGGACCCTATCGTTTCGCGACATGAACATTCTTGTATATACGCCCCCATAGTTCATATCCGGGCTCATTTCTGCGGGGGGGGAGTAATCTGTAGCGTCATCATCATCGCCATTCATCATCATCGTCATTTTCCAACCACCGCGCCGCGTCTCTCGCGCAGCTCATGCTGAGAGCTCGAGGCGCGAGCGTCAGGAACGAGCTCACGCTCCTGCTGTCAGGACGCCGGCAGGCCGCTGTAGTTCTGCTTACAAGGGCCTTCTAATAAAGTGCGAGACTTCGGCACGGCCACGTCGGCCGCCTTCACGTCTCTCTCTCGCTACATGAGGGACGCCGTAGTGGAGGGCTCCTGAAATTTCGACCAGCTGGAGTTCTTTAACATGCACCTAAATCTAATTACACGGGGCTCAAGCATTGTCGCCTCCAACAAAAATGCTCCGAATTGAATCCGGCCCCGGCGGGAATGAATCCGTCGCGGCCGGGATATAAGACCCCTGGTGGTCATATAGGATTAGGTAAGTTTTTGAAGAAGGAATGCCACTGGATTCCCCTTGTCGAAACGCTGGCACGAGCCAGCGTTCGCGGTATCAACGTAGAGGTAAGAACGTTAGCGGTACCACGTACTTTTCTTGGTAACTTAGTAACGTACACGCAAGTATTTCGAAACTCTGGCGGGTTATGTATACTTATGTTAAAACTTTTTACAGCGAAAGCTGTTATGAGATCATTTCACCGGCCGTTTTTGGCGCCGTAGTTGTCCGCCGCCGCCGCTGCCGCCGCCGCCGGTGTCCGTAACCAGTATCGCTCGAAATAAGAAAAAAAAAACTAAAATAAGAAAAAAAATTCCAGGATGGAACGAGGTTCGAACCTGGGCCCTCTGCGGGGGAGCCCACTATTCAACCTCTGAGCCATGCCGGTGCTTGAAACTGCTTTGCAAAAAGGTGGCTATACAGGCTTCATGTCAGGAAGGAACCACATTAGCAAATGCAATATAGCGTGGTAGAAGAGTAAAATAAGCACCAAGCGTCGCACAAACGCGAATTCTGTAACGAATCGTCACACAATGCCGAATTGCGCAACGTGTAGGTTGTTGAATGCTTCCAACCCATTACAAGGGCTCTGCCATAATTCTTCATCGTCATCAGGCACAGCATCAACAAAGTGCGCATAATGCCTTACATGCGTTCAGCCCTACTTCGCAAAAATTACAATGATTTATAGCGTAGTGGGTTCCTCGCAACTGCACTTGTATTGGTTGCCAAGGAAGCCCATAAGCGCATGATCCACTTCCTCGGGTGTCAGTAAAGTTCTCCCCCCCCCCCCCCCACGTCTCTCTCCCACGTCAACGTATGTTACACAGCATGACGGGAGAGGGAAATACTGACCGGGCGTCACCCAATGCAAATTACATAACTGGTGGGCCGTTTAAAGATTCCAACCCATTACAAAGGGCTGAGCCATAATTCTTCATCGTCATCAGTCGTCGCGTCAACAAAGTGCACATAATGCCTAACAGAAGTGTAGCTGGTGTCTCGCTTCTCCGCAGAATGACGAATAATGGCTTTAGGTGCTTCCCAACTTCACAAAAATTGTGATTTATGGCGTAGTGGGTACCTTTCTAGTGTACTTGTATTGTAGCCCCAAGAGAACTTAACGGGCTCTAGAAACGCCGCTCTTCCAGCTTTCGCTGTGACTGTGCGGCGGTTTCAGCGCAGGCCTGGCGTTTTTTTTTTTTTTTTTGGTAACGTGTAGGATCATGTTACCAGTTACATTTTACTTGCCGCACCCGGCTGTTACAAAATAGAATATTTTGGTGCTGTGGGCGTTATGAATAACTTGAGAGAAAATTATAGGATTGGTCCCGGAATTTATGCGACCGTAAAAAGATATAAAAACTTTGCATGCCTTTACCACGTCTTCCTGAAAGAAAAATACAGGAGTCCCATGCAGTGCATCCGTCCAGCGCCTATTTAGAGTGAGTGCCACGTGCTTACCAGGAAGCGAGGCAAGCTGTTTAAATTCGAGAGCAAATTTTAGTTATTAGAAAGTTGACCACATAGTACTCAAGCGCTGTTAACGAGCTTTGTTACAAAACAAGTTTTTTTTCTGTCTGGGAGTGCGGGTATACGTTTCTGCTTATTCGAATACTGAGCGAGCGAAGCTGACCTGCTCCACTCGCTCAGGACTTGCGTTGCGTTGCTCGACCTATTCTCAGAAACGGAGCGCCACGCAGTTTCCAACGCAGTGTGCATGTTCTTCGCTAGTACTTGTTTGTTGCGCTGTTCTTACCAACATGCACATGTTTCCGTCAGCTTCGGAAAACTATCTTTCTATCCTTCGCTGTGCTATCGGTGCCATAGGCGCGCGCACGGGGGGGGGGGGGGGGCAGGGGAGGGCGCCGCCCCCCTATTCACCTAGAGGGGGGGGGGGCGCAAAATCTGCCTCGTACATCGACTTAGTAGGGGGAGGGGGCTCTGCGAGGAACCGTCGCCCCCCACCCCCCTGATGGGGAACCCTGCGCACGCCTATGATCGGTGCCGATAACTTGTCCCCTTTAGCAGCAGACTGAAATGTCTGTCGGGGTTTTCAGCCTGCAAAGACCACGTAACATGCAAGTAAGGCGCGGGCCAACAGCTGCATTCATGTAGTCGTCACGTGAAGCCGCGTATGCGATTACAAACGAAAATATAACCATCTGCATGAATATATTCCAGTGCGGGGAATCCCGCGGTATACTACGATGAAGCACGAATTATCAGCTGCGATAACGTAAGTGTAACGTGATGCTTCGACCGCGGATCAAGAGGTAGTTACCTTCCGGCTTAATATCCATTTTATGGGAGGTGCAGATCCCTGGTATAGCGAAATGATGTCTTGGTTTTTGCCAAAGGAAACGAGCAACTGGTTGGGATACTCTGTCCGCGGTCGCTCTGTAGTCTTCCGACACCGTCTACTCTCGCCCAACCTCCGCCTCTGCCTCCCTCGATTCTGCCGCCAGCCATTGCAGTGCACCGTGGCTTCCCTACGGCTCTCCTTTGACGAGGTCGCGTCGAAAGGCGAATTCTCACGGATGCCTAATGCTGCCGTCCGGGACAGCCAGACTGTCCGATGACCACAGCGGCTCCGCGTCCTTGTTCGCCACTCTCCCAAATCTCCGCGCCCTGCATTTACAACTCTCCAGCTGTGCGAGGCTCGTTACCCCCCGGCTGGGCACGCTGCGTGGCCGCGGGCGACGGGGTGAGTACCACACTGCACTCCATGCGCCGATGCGAAGACGCTGCGCCAAACGAAGCGGCGCACCGCTGCTCCCTGCCTGGGCGCGTTGTACGACTGTCAACGAAAGTCACTCGCATCCCGTGTTAGCACCTGTTTTTTGAAATTTATGACTCAACCAAAGGCGTTTTGGTCGCGTGATTTCCCTTGATCGTCGCAGTGATAATGGCAACACTTCGAGGGGATTTCAAAACAGGCCACGTAAATTTCGAAACGTTCGTGGAAAACAACGTTGAGGTGTCGCATGCATGCAGCAGCGTTTCGCATCTCCTGAAAAGCAGTGCAGAGGTTGAAGCCGCCTCCGCAAAGGCACTGCCAGAGTGAATGTGCCATTGCACATGATGTATGATATATGAGGGATTATACACGAATCAAGAATGATGGTAGTGATAGGCGACGACGTTGTACTTCCACATCAAATAACATCGGGCGCATTATAAAGCTAGTGTTTCCTGCGATCCCTTCGAAGGAACAAAACAAGAAAAACTGCAGCGTTTACTACTAAGACAGGTCGAGGCACATAACTCTGTAAAACGTAAGCAGATGTGAACGATATGTTTATATTAGACTCTGAAGTCCACTTCATTGATTACGTCGATCTTAGTTGTCTGCGTAATGGTTGTCCAAGAAGGTACATGAAAAAAAAAAGAAAAAAAAGAAACAGATAACGAAAGCATGGCAGTTAAGCAGTAGAAAGCTTGGTTTGGTTGAAATATAAAATAGAGATAAAAATAGTGCGTTTTATTCACAAGAAGCTGCAATGGCCGAAGTCGCAAAGCTTTCAGACATTTCTTGTTTTCGCTTCCTTTCTTGTTCTTTATGTGCCATCAGTTCTCGCGGTTCCAGTATCGAGTGTATACACGGCCAGCATAAAGTTCTTTGTTGGTCAAATTCATATAATTTACTGCGATCTGAAGTTCTTATACACCTTGAAATATCGAGGGTAACATTTCCAAAGTTTCATAGGGATAGTGCGACAGCTTGGGCTTGTAGCAGAACGCCACCGCAACGCTGTGGCCCACGCAGAGTGTGCATCATCGCTATATTTCGGCATCAGTAATGCATAGGGGACCACAATGAAGCGAATCAGACAGCCGAAGAGCTCTCCCGACTTCGTGAATTATAAGCCCTTAATTCCTTATCGGCGAGCGCGGTTATGTTCCGGAAACCGGAACGACGGGTACCGTCGAGTCCGATGCTGAACGCCATGGATCGAGCCAGTAAAGAGGGCTAAGGAACCATTCCCGGCAATGTGTTTACGCCGAAGTGCAGTTGCGCAACATACGGTCCCTCAGCGACCACGGAGTCACGGCGCCGCCCTCCAAGTTTATCGTGAGGAATGTCTGCATGCTCGCAGCTATCGTATCGCGACAGACAACGCCCGCGCCATCTGAAGTCTAAGCACCACCACCTGGACTGAAAGCTTTCTCTCGAGACCGTCTGGTTCGTGACCCACTTGAGATGTTCCATAAAAGTTTCCCTTGTCCCAGCGCGGTAGTTAGCACCACGATCGTGTACAACATGCCCCCGCCACCCTTCAACACCAGCAGGCACACTTTATTTGCAAATTTAAAGCGCTGATAGCCGGCATTAGTGAGGGCCCTGGAAGACTCTACTGCCTCACTGATATACCCAAGATGAACTGCGACGACACAAAAGCATAGCATCCCATACAAAGTTAGAAACTGTCTAATCGGACATTTTGCGAAACCAATCTACAACTTTCTCATTGAAATTTTTGCCCAGCTTCGTTGCATTAGAAGTTAATTAATCAATCTTACATAACTAAGCAAACACAAAAATAGTGGTGGCTAGTTCATGCCATAGTTAGCAACATGCCTTTGGTCGCGCCGTCATAAAGTGCGTCGAAATATTTTTTAAACTCTTGCTTGAGTTAGCTGGGGCATCCTGTATATCGCTGCGCTTATGAAACTATATCTTGGAACTTCATTTCCAAATTAAATTCAATGAATTAAATTCAAACTATATCTTGGAAACTTCAGAAAAAGCGAGAAGAGACTGAATGATTTTTTTAATTGACGCTAGCGGTTTAAGGCTACAATGTAATGCCGTAAAATTATCTGGGTGGGGAAATTCATACGTTTCCACACTTTTACACTACGTTTCACTTGCGTTAATATATGTAGAACTACCGTATTAAAGCTAATCACATCACATCGGTAAGGTCATCGCTGCAATCATGCCAGAAAGTGCCTTTCTTATTATGTCACTAGAAAACGAAGAATTGGCAGCACATGCGATGTGACAGAACTTTCACCATCTTTATTTCTTCAAGTATATATGACAAGTTATTCTAAACAAAGTGTCTGCTCGTCCTGACTCGCGAAGCAACGCTTCTCATCATCCCGACTTCAAAGATCAAATGCAAAATAAGGCAACACGCCGAAAAAAATCCGTCTCCTGCAAACCACTCGCACATACGTATGCTTGCGCATAAAAAAAGGTGTTTCCTAGGACGACAAAAGGAAAGACAGATGCCGGGTCGAGAATGACCACCATGCCGCATGCACGAAAGCATATGCGTCATGATATCCTTTGCTTCCGGAGCTTAAAGACCTGTTAACCTATAAGAGTTGAGGATATCGACTTTTCACAGAGCGCAGGATACTGGATCCCTGGTCAGAGACGTCACCTATGCGAATAGCTATATAATGCAGCTGCTCTTATTAAGAACAACCGTACATTTACCGTACATTATGCGACTACCCGCTCTTAATCTGATGCAAATCCTTGCATTGATACAGAAGAGAAACAACAGTCGTAACGATGTGCGTCTTTCACTATATTGCAACAAAGTGTGATTCAGACACATTTATATGTTTTCATGAGAAAAAGAGTACAGGAGGCACCATCTCTTGTAGCAATGGCTTCCTATTCGTTCAAGTAAAAAAAAAACCAATATATATATTTTTTCCAGGCTCGCACGACATCATAAACGAGCCGTGATGTTGCAGCCAGCAAAGCAATATAGTATTATTAATTAGTTACTTAATTAATTAATATTAATAATTAGTCATTACCTATCTATTTCGAACACTCAAAATTTCCGTCCAGCCACGCAGTGCATAACTCTTACGGTCCATTATTCCTCAATTTCTTGCTAACAACAGATGTAATGAAGGCACTGTGTTTCAGCGCTTATATACATATACAGCTACAGAATGCATGCGTTATGGGTGGTGCCTTTAAAAAAAAAGAAGACGGCTAACGATCGATGCGTCACACGACACACAAACGCTAGCACCACAGCTGAATAATTGTGAAAGCCACCGTAACATTGTGCTCTATGTATACATAATCATGAGGCTGACAACACCGTGCGTGCTAAAAACAGCACTGGCCGCTACATGACGTCGAAGTTCGCCGCACCCTGGAATTGCCGGGCATCGCATGCTCTCGTAAGTAAAACTGCTGATTAAGTGTCATGAATGTGCACAAATGTGAATCTAAACACAAGTGATTTAGAGCTAAAGTGCGGTGGCGGGCTAGCTGGTTGACATTTGTCCCAAAACAGTGCTAAAATAAACAAAAGTGTGTGAGCATGCCCTCTTTGGCGCTGTCCGATAAGAAAATATTTCTTTTACCATGGAACATTGTGGGAATCGCAGCCGATAAACCCCCTCGCCCCCAATGCACAGGGTCGACTAGACAGCTTCGTGTAAAAGAAAAACGTTCTCACACTAACATCGTTCTTAAGCGAAGATTCTAGCCAATAATCGAGAAGTCTTTTATGATCCAATCCACGATGTAATGGCACACGCTATTGTGGACTTGCAAGGGTCTACATTTAAACCGTCGTCGTCCCTACGTGCAACAGGCCTCAGGCCTGGCCGACCACACGACCTTGACCGCTGGATTAGTGGACCTCACCACCCGCTCATTACTGGACTTCATACACGAAGCAAATTTGTATGTGTATTTCTGACTCAATAATTACTATGCGTAAGGGTAGACTTAAAAAAAGTTTTGCACTAATTACTGAAGAACATATTTTGAAATTTACGAACAATGCCAGATGCCTCGAAGGACATTTGTTTGAGTTGAATTTCAAGTATTTCACCCGTATCGAGACATTCATTCCAAAAGTGCACATGTGTGAAAAAATACACGGGTGGACCTTCTAAGAAAGGACATCTTCGTTTACGAACAAAAGTAAGGGAACAAATGCATGTTCACCTGAAATTTGGACGGCGCTATATCGAAGCCAGTGCGCCATTGTCAGAATTGATTCCAAGTTGTTATGCTTCGTAATCTCACCGTCTGCAATACGTACATTGTATTATGTGCCGTAAAGTAATGAGCTGAAATCTTTATTAGTTCTGGGGTCTCGAAGATAGCCGTGCTGATGGAACAAACGGACACAGTCCCATCGTCATGTAAACTAATACGTGGACATTTATTATCAACTTTTACAACGGCGAGTTCGCCAGCCGAATCTTAGAAATAACTGGTAATAAACAAATGATCCAAACATAATGATAATCAACACAAGAGAACATGACACGTACAATACCGCGAATGCGGTGTCGCCGACATCTGACTCACTACGAGGAGTCCGTAAGCCCAAGCCGCGGCATCGTACCCACGGACGTCCCCGAGAGCCCGTCCGTCGCCGACCACGCCAAGCCGCAAACGAGAGAAAGAAGTCTTCCACAAGCGCCCGGATAACCTCGCTCCCGTCCGTGCTGGCGCCACTGCACTAAAGTCATTGGACACCACTGACACCGCGCGAGCACAGCGCCACCTCTCGCTCTGCGCATTTAAGCTACTACGACCATGGCCTCCGAGATTTGCCGGCGGCGCGCCGCCACCGGCTAATCTCGGAGGCGGTGCTACGAGTAATCCGCCGGACGCGCGAGCGCCTTGAGGCGAAAACGAGTTTATAGTGGTGACCCAAAGAGTGGCCATTTGTTATTTATTCAAATACGTATTTCAATTTATTCCGCAAAAAACGCCCGCATCTTCTAGAATATCAGTTAAAGGGTTAGAATTGCGCTACCTGCCACAGGCAGTTTCAGAATTTCTGTACAATCTAAAGAAAAAAGATCGTGCTTCCCCAACGTTCATGTGGGGATGGAATACCAGCAAAGCTGTGTTCGCGTTTCTGCTGTAGACGCCTGTCCGCTCGATTCTCCGGCGCGAGCGACTGCGGACGGTGACATTCTTCCTCGGACTCATGGCCTTTCGACGCATTCTACGCTCTTGCGCGGTCCCGCTTTCGGTGTCGTAATTGGCGTTGCTGCGGTTCAAGCCTCTCCGCTTAAGCTTTTTTCTTCGGCGTGAACGCGCTGCACGGTCACAGCGTCTCGCAGTGTTCCACGTCATGCTACAGCAGCGCCGGCACACAACGCCGAGGCAGCACTGCCGCGTGAGCGCGCTCCACCGACTGCGTCGTACGTCTGCATTTTATGTCCATATTTTTTGCCTACACGCTGACACAAGCCGCCCACTATAACACTTCTGGGAATGCATGGGTTAGAGGTAAAGAGGCCCCGTATTCACAAACGTTTTACGATGAAAACTTTCGTAAGAGAATATTTCAGGCAATCGCGATGCGGGACATATCATTAGGGAACCCGGCTCACAATGGGAAAACGCACTTACGAAATAGAAGATTTGCGAATTCGGACCCAGCGTCGCGGTAAAACTTGCAGCAGGTACAACGTGCGCTGTTGGAATCTATATACACCAAGCTCCTTCGCATCTTCGTATTTAACCGACCGCTTTATATGCGCACCAAGCAGAGTGTCTTCTTGACTTCTTTCAGCCGCTTGCTACTGTAGGGCGTGATGTCCACGGTCTCGACGACGTTTTCTGGCCAAATTTATCTCAGGGGGCTTCCTAAGCTATAGGTGAAACCGGTGAATTTGAAGCTGGAACAAAGTTCAATACAGGCCGGTAGTCTAAGCCGGAAGTGAACTGAAGAACCCGAAGTAATGTAACAATGAAAGTGCGTATACCCCAAGAAACTTGGTCGACTGAACGTGGCATAACGGAATCAGGTATGATCGCGCTAAATCTTAGCTGCATATTTAAAATTTATTTCTAAGTGTGCCCTATTCGATTATACAGCAACCCAGAGCAGCAGTAGCAGCCACGGTTAGCAAGACTCAGAGCTTGGCAAAGAAATTGGTAAACAAATTCATCACCGTTAGAGCGTGCGAACGAAGCATATGAACATGAATATTTATGCGTAAAGCCTGGGAAGAATCAGTGACACTGGTCTCCACTGGTTTTCTGGGGTTAATTCCCGTCAGTAAGTGTTCTGTGCCATAGCGCTGGTCTTCGCTAATAATATGACCAGCATCATGAACAAACTTTCCATTGCGAACCACTCTAGAGCGTAGGAGTTGTTCTTTTAATTTCCTAACCGAGTGTAACTATAGATATGGCGTTACTTTATAATTCTGTGATTTGCGTACCATGGACTACAGACCACGGATGCAGGTGAAAGATCCAAATGTCAGCATGCAGAACACATCTGGTGCCCGTATACTTTAGGAATAATGAATTCGATTTCGTGCCCATTTAAAAAGAATGACAAGCATATTTCCTTTCTTAGGACATATAGTTTTCGTATAGCACAACGAAGTCAATATCTACTGCCATAACCGTGCGTTGTGATACAGGCTTAGCGTAGTTTACGTGCTATTCTTTTTTTTTACGAGTACATGCCTACCTCACAACTTGCCTTCGGCGTCCTGATTCTGCCGACAAATCCCTCTAATCCAAAGCTGAACTACGCTTTAGCACCTGACGGCGTGGAAGCACCACGCGATTTTTCGGTATGCTCGATAAGTCGCTGCTCCAAAGCACGAGCTTTTCATAGTAGAAGTGTAGTTCGCACACGTCGGCAGACCTTCACGGCGCAACCATGTCAGACGTTGTAAACTGACTCGCAAGCCATCAATAGCAGAGTGGTACGTAATGTTACCGACGAGTTTCCTAGAATAAGTCTAAAGGAACTCATGGCACCAGTGTCCTGTATGGGGGTGACAGGCATGCAGTTAAAGGGTCATGAAGCACCCCTTGGCTTGTTGAAAAACACATTCTGCGGAAGCTGACACGGCTATGAACGGCTCAGCCCAAATATTGCAGTCGTCGCGCCGCGTAAAGGCTACAAGCGGAAGCGAGGTTGCTGTTTTCTTAGGCGCCCTCTTTTCAAACAGAGGCCGTTCTCACTCTCGTCGGTGGGCGGGGCGTCTGCCCTTTGACGTCGCGATCTGCATCTCCACGTCGCAAAAGACATAGCATCCTCATTGGCCGATAGCCGACATAAATTGAGAGCGGCGTTAGGATCAGATACGCTTCTTGCCACGGGGTGCCGCCACTTGCCGGCGCCGCACTCTCAGTACACGGTAGCCGCACTCGAGCACGCGAATCACAGCGAGAGAGCTATCGCGTTTCATGATGCGCGCTGACGTAACTTCTTTCCCCCGTGGCATCCCTCCCCGTGTAGCTTCCAGTGCGCTCGTCAGCATGAAAAGAGAGAAAGCGAGAGAGCGTGCGCCAAACCCCGTAACTCCGCTCATTCTTGACGGATTCGAGAAATTTTGCGGCAATCGATTCGGGAGGCAGTAAACTCCGATACTGGGTCATTAGATCATTACTTAGAAAAGTGGTTCATGACCCCTTTACGCCAGCATAGGAATGACGGGTATATAAACAGAGCTGACTATAGACCTTGCCTTTATACACTAAAATGGCTTCGTTCCCAAGCTTATTTCCTTCAACAAAACACATTGCGTTGTAATCGTATATTAATTAGCAATGTTTGTGGATGTGTCTTTCATGCGCATATACTTGTACGGTTGCGTTATTCCAGTATGTGCATTTGCAAGTCGCTGAATAAACAGAACTCGGTTAATGCGAACCACTTGATGGCTAATCGCAACGGGTTTTTTGAACCTCGCTTCATCACATCCCAATTCACCACCATACACTATATTTCGAGTGAAAATGGCTAAGACATGACTCCAGAATTGAAAAGTGCGATACAAAAGTTTGGTGAATATGTTAAAAACAAAGTCGATATTTCTATATATCGATGAGCAATTACATCACTACTGATTTGTTTTATTCGTTTCAAATTTGCGGTGCGAAAGTCGGACAAAGACGGGAACGAGCGCTCGATCGAGTCTTTTTTTCTCCTTTTGCGCCACAAATTTGAAACGCAGAAAATGCAATTAGTAATGACGCAGTGGGCCGGAAAATTTTAAGCATGATGGTTTGGAATGCGACGGAGAGTTAGGTTTCCAAATTACAATATGCATGTGAATAATTAGTTAGCATATTCATTTTCACTAATTAACTAGGCGTTCACAACGCAAAAATTGTTCAGAATGGGCGAGGTTACCTTGGTCGCATCTTCGTATCTTGTACTTGTTCTTTTTTGTTTTGTTATTTTATAGTTAGCTTGTCCCGAGTTAGCTGCGAGACACTGTGCCCGATAAATTTTAGGACTTATCAGCCGTCTTCACCCGCCAAAACACACATACATTTGAACGATGTGTTTTTCAAGATAGTTTTTATTGTTGTTGTTCTTTCTTTGTATAACGGATATGCTCGCGCAACTGCAGCAGTGCTGATCCAAGCGCACTGCAGTGCTTCAATCATGGTGTGTAAGTGAACGCGATGGAATCGGGTCCTGTTGGCTTATCGCAACGAAAATCGCCTCCTCAGGAAAAAGAAGAGGGACGAAAAAGAAAATAAAAGGCAGGGAGATCGATCAGATGTGCGTTCAGTTGGCTGTCCTACACTTTGAAAATTTGTTGAAGGGAGAAACCGAAAGAACGAAGAGAGAAAAAAAAGGAGCCAGGGAGGGAGGCACTGACGCAGCAGTGTGCACAAGTGAGACTGTCTAGAGAAGTGTTATAAACTATAGTAACGGCCCGCGTTACTCTGTGAACCTTCGACGCATGGGGCCGTGGTCCAAGAATTGGTCTCTTTAAATGGTCTAGAGTCCGCCCGTTTTAACAAAGTCCGAAGAATGTCGCGCACTCGATGATTTAATTGCGTTAGGTCTCTGTTAGGTCTCTAATCTACGAGGGCGTTTCTTGGACCTTTTCTTCAAAGCCCATTAGGCCTCAGCAAAGCAATACTCTTTATGACATGCTGAGCTGCGTCTGCAATAGAGGACGCCATTACTCGTGGGCCAAAAGCGAATACATTGTCCCTCACTCCTCAGACTTCTCGGAAGAGTCACCATTCACCAGCGCATTCTTGACATACTTTTAGGCGGCTGCATTTCATTCCTTTCACGACCTTCATTCGAAAGCCAGCGATTTCGTCATCAAAATGTCCGACTTGATCGCTCGATAGTTCGAACATACTTTTCTACTCTGTCACCTCGGCTGGTCTGTCCTCGCAATCGCGAAGCACGGTTTGAAATCAAAACGTCTGAATAAAGTCCGCAGACTAGGTAATCAATTGCGGCCAAATAAAGAAGAATAAACAAAAGCTTAATTAACCACGGCCTCGCCTAAATACATACAAATTGGGGAAAGGGGCAAAATAGACCGGTGCTGACATGGCATGCCCCCATTACTTCCCTCTCCCATAAAACATGGCAGCAAACTGAGAGCCCTTACCCCGACTTATGTCGTAGAATATCAGTCTACTACTGGGTGGAACACGCAGGCTGGCGTGCGCTTGGACGCTGCTGCGGTGCGGTGAACCGCCGCGCGGCGTCCCGATTCGGCGGACGAAACCAAAACGGCGGCATCCGATTTTCACTCCAGCGCAGTTCGCTCAGCCGTCGCCAGGGCGACAGTCCCCGACTCCGCCGCTGGCGGCTCGGAGGCGGCTGGCGAGCAAGTTGCGCGCCATCGATCGCTTTTTCTCCCCCCGGTGGTGGCGCGTTTTCTCATTCTCTTTCTTTGCTTCTCCCTCCAAACAAGGGGAAGATCTTATATCAGCGAAAGAGTTTCAGAATCGACGACGCCACTCCGAAAATGCTGCTGTGTCCCGAAGATATACAACTTTTTTTTTTCCTTGTTTCCTGCCTTTTAGATTTTCCGGCTTCTCGGTCGCCGGGAGGCGCACTTCCCCAAAAGCCGTATAATAACACCCCTATAGTAGGCCCCACTACGTGCGCCACCGCCGCGCAAGCTCTCCGGTTGGGGAAGCTGACTGGGATGAGGGAGAGAGAGAGGCTGGACGGAGGGAAAAGAGGGGAGAAGCTGAGGGACACAAGGGAGCCTTGTCTCCTTGGTACCGAGAGAGGGAAGGCGTTCTTCGCTCTCGACCACATATCCCCTTGTCCGTTTATTCCGAAAGAGAAGAGGAGGAAATTGTGGGAGGAAGGGAATGGCGAGTGGGAAAGCTCTTCGGTAAAAACGCTTCTCGGAGATTATGCCAGGGCGCATAAAACATTGTAAATTATGGGACGACGCGTTGGATGTGCGCGCGCAGTGATTTTTATACTGCCGGCACGTCCACGTCGGATCGCGCGTGATACCGTAGGGCGGTTGGAAGGATAGTATACAGGGGCGCAAGCATATATTTGACTGGCCGCCTCGACGTGCGAGCGCCTTCTCGCGCATATCCCCTGTGCGCTTTCATTTGTACATATTATGTTTTCGGGCCGGCACACTTTTCCGCATCGCGTGGTATACAAAGCTGCTCGCGAAGGGAATTGAAGGAGCCGGCCACCGGGGCATCGCTCTCGGCATCGCGGGAGCAAAAGATGCCGACTAGCGCCTCTGCGTGGCATGTCTTCCCGAGGCAGTGTCAGTAATATTTCACGGCAGCGGCGTTGCTTTGAAGGAAGCGAGAAGAAAGTGAGGAGAGAAACAGCGAATGCAAAAGTCGGAACAAAAAAATCACCATGCCCGCTCGAACATACACACCGTTGGGCGGCCCGAACGCGTCCTCTTTTCGCATGCCGCAGCGATAGAACGGGAGCGGCAGAGCCGCCGCTGCCCCCGTGTTTACTCATGCACTTAAGTTAATAAGTTTTCTGCCAATGGCCGCGCTCGGAGTCGCGCCACACACCCGGCTGGCGAATCTGCGCTGGCAGCGCGCGAACCTTCGTCACGAGAAGGCTTAGCTCTCGACGAGAAAACTGTTATATATTACTTATCGTGGCGGGCAGAACAGGCGGCCGCCACGGAGAGCGCCCGCAACCACGCGCCACTTCTTGCGAGTGTTATCGTGCGCGAGCTTGCGAAGGCTGCCGCATTCCCACCAGGAGCACGGAGCAATAAGTGGCTTCCACGCGCAGGGCCGCGCCACCGCACAAGCTTGCCCACTAGCGAGAAAAATGCGTAGCACTCGCAATATATACATAAAGCAGCAGCGCGAGAGAATTCGTCTTAAAAGGATCGTTTTCTTCAAGTGTGCACCTTTTTCTCGACGGTCCAATCTATATAGGTGTGATCGCGTTGATATCATCGTCTAACTCACGCGTCTAGAAAAACCGAGGCTCAGTATAACATGTGCGCGATGGAGAAAGTATGGTATATGGTGCGGGCTTATCGCGTTGGCAACTAGAGCGGGCGCGTTTCCCAATCTCGTTGTCCAAGGTGTTCATTACAGCATTCGTATGTAGTGATTCAACTATTACTTTGTTACCCCATTTTCGTTATTTTCGTTATTTCGTTATTCGTTATTTTCGTTATTTTGCCGCGAGCTGCAATGTCTGCAGTGCGTTCTCAGCTGTTCGAAGACCATCATCTGTCGCATTTTTGTTACATACGTCGATGTCAGAGTTTCAAGGGATTAACGCCCACCTATACAAGAATGGCATTTATTTGCGCGTAGGGTACTGTTGTGAGCTGCACGCAGGGTCTGAGCAGTTAGACGAATATTTGCGCAATGAGTACTGACGCACGCTGAGGCACGACATGCAGTGCTTCTCAATTAGTCATAGTAAGTATTTATTGCTTTTATACTCTGAGACTAGCTCCCTTTTACTAAATAACCTCTCCTCTTCCGTACACGGCCGCCATTAAATGGATGTCGAAGGCGTGCACCAAGGTTAAGCACGATTTCCACTAATTCGCGAGTGACATGTCTCCCTAAAAATAGAAAAGTTATATAACTGCACGTTCCGTTGCGAACGTCCGCGTGAAGTTGGCACTCCCCCTGAAGAGATTGTGCAGTACCTATTAAAAAAATGGCATTATTGTATGTCTCAGTAAAACAGCTGTTCTTCAGAAAATGGTTTCATTTTAATTGGTAGGATATTTTTGTCACAGCAGGACGCAACTTGACTTTTTCGTGATTCAAGATTACATATAGCACGAACACGAGTGCAGCAGATAAATAAAACTAAAAAAATGGTTGCCATGTGCACTCCTACTGCTTGTGTTACCTGTAGTTGATGTACAAATATTATATAAATTACGCGACCATTGATAATGATCAATCATCCTGTTCGATCACTGTATCTGTTTCCGTTTACTGCCTGTCGCTTATTTGCACGATGTTTTGCAAGAATCGTCGGTTCAATCTATCTGGTAGAACCCAAGCATATATAGCATATGCGGTCTCAAGGAGGGGTCAGCGAAGCATTTCTGGGTGTCGCGAAACATATCATCGAACAAAAAAAACAAATCGCCTTTTTTGAAGGAACAATATGCAATGACAGCGGCCTCTTCCGAGTTTTGGTGTGCTTCACCGCATAACGATTCTGCATTGAGGCGGAGCTGATTATGCGTTCCCTTCTCGATGAGATGGGTAAAGCTTTTACTGCAATTTTCTGCGACAGTGCTTTTTCAAAGCTTGCATATTTGAAGAGAAAACGTAGCAAGAAACAGCTGAATGTGACGGCAGGCCGCACAACTTAGTGAGAAGCTGTTGAGATCGAAATGCGTGACATAATTAATTGACCACTTGCCAACGGAGAAACACAGGGCACCTATTGTCGTGCTAATTTATACACTCCCCCCTCCCCCTTATCTCTCACTGCAAGGGGTCCTCATCACTTCCAACCAGTCCCAAGGGGTCCCCGAAACATTCATGGCTGAGAACTACGACCTCATGTCAGACTCTGAACAATTTCTTTGACATGTCAATGACTTTTTGTTTGAATGTATTACAAATTACTTAAACTTCAGATGAAAAAAGAAAGGCTGGGTTGAAGAATTTATTGGAATCAAAACAATAACATCCACAATGTCAGTGTAAAATATGCACTTTCATCTACTACACAGAAACTCATGCCGAAACATAGTAAAACTGCTCTTTCGACGTTGTCGTCCGCTTTTTCAACTGAATTCTACCAGATCTATGCGTTTTACCTTGCGTGTCTATAAATATAATATAAATATTATATATATATAATATATATATATATATATATTATATATTATATATATATATATATATATACACCGTCACTGTGTGTAACACATAGGTTTGTCTGTATGTACTATATACCCTGTGAGTCGGCCGTCAACCTATCGTTTATCAGGGACGACGACACTTCTTTGCCGTTTCGTTTCCCGTGTTGCTGACGCACGCCGGTTGTGCCTTTCTATGGACGTTTGAGAGCGCTGCAGTACGGTGGCTCTTGAGCGCCGTCATGGCTTTATCTCATATTTCGAGGGCTTTCTTGAAACGCTGGAAAAATCACCACGCGCCAGGTATGGTGCCACAAAAGAAATTGGATATGTCGTTTTGAATGCCCTTAAACGTAAACAAACGAAATCGGCCCTAAAGTGAATAATAAAAAGTTTGCATAATTGATCTGGTTGATTAACTAATTAGGTGCAATATAAAATTACCATAATGAACTCCACATAGCGGAGAATCATATGTTTTGGTTTAATTCAGTTGCAGTTAACCCACTTTTTAAATATTTGGTTCTAGTTACGTGAAACACCCTATATAAACACAAATCGGGGGTATACCATTGGTGGCGGCTACAGGCATCGGCGTTTCCGCGAGGAAAGTACACGTACTATATGAATTAGTGATCATGCGCGAAAAATCACGCCATATCCACGAAGTGAATGAGGATTGAGGAGCTGGCTCGGAGATGATCGGGTAAACCGTGAATGCTCCGTACATTTCCTCTACTGTCATATAAAGACGTCACACGTTGTTGTAGTAGCGACTGTGGTCAGGTTGTTGTCGAACCACAAGCGGACGCAGACCTTGGAGCTGTGGCCGAACGTGTGGTCGAGGAAATCGCGCTTGAAGCACGCATCGGCGCCACCAACTTTAAATAGCGACCGCTTTCGGCGCTTGGCCGCTGCATCCCGCGCCCGTACCTCTTCGACGTTCTCTTGCCGCCGCTTCCGCGCTGCTTCGGCTTCGCGAGCTTGTATCTCGGGGTCCGCACGACGCTGACGTCTCTCTGCGGCCTCGCGAGCTCTCACCGCAGGGTCTTGGCGGTGAGCCCCGCTTTGCTGCTGCCTTGCGAGCCCTCCCCTCCGCCGCCTTGTCTTCTTCGTTCATGTTATTAGTATCGAAGGGCACGGCCGGAGTGGAGCGAGCGCCGTATGCTACAGTTGGCTATGCTATATGTGGTTTTGCCTGCGTTATTATCATCATCAAGGCTCTCGAAGAACAAGAGGAACAAGACTTCTCTTTCGCGTGAGCGAGCGCATGCTACAGTTGGCTATGCTATATGGGGTTTCGCCTGCGTTAATATCATAATCAAGGCGCTCGTAGAACAAGAGGAAGAAGACTTCTCTTTCGCGCGAGCTGCGCCTGTAGCGGTCGCCTCTGGAACTAAGGCAATTTGATCAGGAACAAATGAGTTGTGCGCATTAAAAAATAATAATAAGAGAAGAATGATAAACTACATAAGAGCGCATATGCATACGGTCTCGTGCTCGCTGCTTTCAAAAGTGTCCGTTCGCTCACACCAACCGAGCTTAGGGAGCGATGGTGCTTAGGTGCACCATCGCACGTGAGGACATGCGCCTGTTTTGCTAAGTTGTGATTATTTGATGTCGCTGAAGCGCGGCTTGCATATATCTAGCGAACGACGAGCGGTTTCTGTACCTTTTGATGTATAATAGATAAGTGCACGTTAAAGAACCTCAGGTGGCCGAAATTTGCGGATCCCTTCTTTACGGATTTCCTCGTTATCACGTGGCTTTGGCACAGAAAACGCCAGAAGTTAATTATTGAAATAAATACAGCGGTTGTTGCTGTCACCGTCTCTCTTCCGGAAAATTGTGCAGCTGGAAAAGCGGCGCGCTGCAAGACAGAGTGCGAAATGCTTTCTTGATGAGTGGCAAAACACCTAAAATGATTAGGCGACCCTTCGTAATTGGCTTGGAAGGGGTCGAATGCGACCGGTGATTACAGTGAAACCTCGGTGATACGAATCTCACGGGACCACCAAAATATTCGTATCATTCGAAATTCGTATCACCAGAAACATGGAAAATTTGCATGCGACAAAAGAGAGCTGGCGTCATTTTCATTTATTGTTTTTCAGGGCCGCAGCAACGTCAGGAAGAACCCTGAATTATGGTCTGTTAAGTTTTTAGATGTCGGCAATTATAGCAGCACTCGTAAATATACGGCTCGTTCGCGCGTATTTAATTAATGAACCAGGTGCGTTGTGACCCGCGACAGCAGTAGCCCCTTCCAAATTTAGTATGCTTTTTTGCATGACACCCTAGTACTGCAGTGAAAGTAATAAAGGAAGCGCTTTGACGCGATGGATCAAGACCAGAAAATTACAGAACCACGGTCCTGTGTTATGATATTGTTATCGCGGAGGTGTTGGGGATGATTTTGGGAGATTTACAGTCGTGCCCGCACAAGTGCGACCTTAACGGTCGCGCATGTTGACGTTGTGAGGCCTGACTCCTTCGCCAAGACCGTCCTCGCCTTCTTTCGGTCCTCGTGCACCTCGCATAGGATATCTGATGCACGAGGCAGGCACGTGTAAACACAGTACAGCGACAGCAGGAAGCGTCGACGCGTTAGAAAAAAAAAGCATGGCGCTAATGTCCTCTGTAATCTAAACGCGAAGGCACACGTAAGCACATAAGAGCCTCAAAGATTCGCGCACATTATCTCGGAGGCCGTGACGCGTCTTGAAGGTTTATTCTGACCGTAAGAAAAGTGTTTTTCTTACACCGTGATTCTGACGATTTGGCGGTGCAGCGCGCCTGCCCACGCTTGCGTTCCCGCGCTTGCACGTGCTTGGCGCGTCTTCCGCGACAGTGCGGACAGCACCTCTTCGTACCTGGGCGGTAGCATACGTTCGTATCAAACGTCGCTGGATGAAAATCGGTTCGCAACAGCCGTGCTCCATTACATTGCAGGCCAATGGGCCTTGGCCGGGACCAACGAAAAATTCGTATCACCCCGAAATTCGCATGAGCTGTGATCGTATCACCGAGGTTTCACTGTAATGGGTGTTAATTCGTCGACATTGTAGCTATCTCTGTTTGACAACTCCGGAGACATGGTTCCATGATCAGGCCTCACCACGAGTCGGCTAAACGTCTGCTATATATGCTCCTCGCCTTGGCCGCTTTCATTCTCCTGGGCGTGATCGGCTTGCCTTGCGCGCACTCCCAGCGTGTACATACAAATACGTCACACGTCACACGAAGGGTGGCGCTCAGTCAGGCGGTGCGCTTCTTCGCTTATATAAAAAATATTTTCAAATTTGCTTAGTAATTCTACTAAGACTTGTGACAGGAGCGTCGCAGGAACATAGAATTGCCAACATACAGGGTGCCCCAGCTATCTCTAGCCAGAGTTTAAACATGTGCCGACGCACTCTATGTCGACCAAAGGGAGGTTGCTGACTATTGCCAAGAGTATGTCACACTATTTTTGTGTTCTTCTTAACTACGTATTTAGGCATGTTTAATTAACTAAATTTTGAAGCAACGAAGCTGGGCAAGAAATTTCTATGAGAAAGTTATAGATCAGTTTGCAAAACCTTCGATTAGACAGTTTTCTAACTTTCTGTCTGTTAAGTATTAGTGTTTTTCTGCTTACTACGGATCTTTTACTGGACGAGCGCTGCTTAGTACAGCGCTCTTCCTGTGTTGTTTTCCCTTTTGTCTACAGCTTTTCGCGCTGTTTGTTACTATGAATACATACCAACTAGCCTGCAGCGCACCACTCTCCCCTTCCCCTTACATCAATAAGGCTTATTCCTCCTCTCCCCGAGACGTTCGCGCTGTTGTTTGGTTACTACTTGTTAGCCGGAAGCAGCAAGAACGCGTTCAGTTCCAGTGACATTTCACTCCGTGAACGCGGGCGACGCGCATGCAAGCGAATGAATGCTATGCCCTTGTGCACGCCCGTATAAGGTTCTCCAGGATGGTGTTATCGTACTCAGTGTTTCAAGTGAGTGCGCGGATCATGGTATCGGCTGCCGCGGGCACGTGCATCCCGCTCTCCGATGCCGTATTGGCCGCCATTGCAGAGAGCACCGAAATTGCAAAACGAAACCCGGAGGTTACCAGCCAGTCGACAATCGAGTTAAGCTTGGGCAAGTGAGTTGAGTTGGCTTAGGTCCGAAGACTCGGAAGGGGCTTGGGTCAGGTCCCGCCTTTGAGAAAGGCGGGACCTGAGCCAAGCCCAGTCTCGTTGAGAAAAATGGGTCAGGCCCTGTCTTTCTCAACTTTCAATGGGCGTACCCAGTGCAAGTTGAGAATGACGGGACATGACCTTTCCGAAGCGAGTCGGCAGGTGCTGCAAACGTTGAAGGTTAGTACGTCAAAACTATTGCTCCATCACGGGAATCCACGCCTCGTTGACGCAAATGATGTCTCACAGATCCCTCTGCCTCTGTAACGCGACCCCACGGTGCAGATGCGGGGTCCGTCTGCCCAGTACCTGCAGTGAGGAATAGGAGGAAAGGTTCACGGAGTGAAACGTCATAATTTTTTCTGGTAGCGGGCAGGGGCAGCGACAGGATTTTGTACGGGGGGGGGGGGGCACCCACGACAAGTGAGTTCCTTCAGGGGGGCAGGGAGGCGGGGAGGGGGGGTACTTATGCGTTGAGTTTTTTGTTACGTCTGTACAGCGACTTGTGGCTGCCGACAATTTATTTTACACAAAGAAACATGAACACGTTAAAAAGCGCAGCTTAGGCGTTGGAGTCACCAACCGGCTAGCGTTCGACACAAGAATCACGCTCGTGCCACAGCGCCAGTGCATTCGCGCGCGCACTTCGTTGTAGTCGTCTTCAAGCGAGACATGTCAATTCTCCCCCTTAGACGAAGTCTCCATAGCGGTCTGGAGCCGCCTAACCTCTGGTGGTCGCAGTTGCCAGGTGGTTTCTTCTTGTGAAGTCGGGTCGACGTTGTGAGGGCGTCTTGTATTGCATGTTGAGCGAGTCAGGCCGTTGATCAGCAGAACTCGACGGCGTCTCTTCTGACGTTGTGTCCAAGAAATCATCTGCTACGCTCCAATCTGTCGGTGATTGGGTTGTGGTCTGGTCTGGCTCGTTTTCCTCATATGGTTGAGGTGACGCGAACCTTTCCGTGGTTGCTTTTTACAAGCCAGGATCGTGGTCCGACGCGGCGCAGTATTTCGCCTTCAATCCAATCTGGCTTTTCAAAAACTGTCGGATGAGCACTTTCTCTCCTACTGCGAAACGACGGGATTTCTTCAATGTCTCCTGGCTCTCAGAAATTTGTATATCCGTCTTCCGTTTTAGAAGATCGAGAAGACATAGAAGCTCTCGTCCAAACATCGCTCTCGCAGGTGACATTCCTTAACAGTGTGAATGGTTGTGTGTTGCCGATACGGAATCTTGCAAGTCGGCACTGTATGGACTTGTCTGTATCCCTCAGGAGTGCTCTTTTCAGCTCTGCCACATAGCGTTCTGCCTGGCCGTTTGTGGCAGGATGGTAAGCTGGTGATGTTGTAGCCTGTATGCCACTTGCTGTATAGAACTGCCTTATCTCGTTGGAAATAAAGGTTTTTCCGTTGTCGGAGGCGACCTTCGGGGCATGCCAAACGTAGCAAAGATGCTTCGTAGCACATCGATGATAACCGCGGATATTGCTTGCGGCACGTGCCGGACTTCCACCCGCTTTGTGTGTGCATCCACAACAACTAAGTAGGTGCGCCCGAGTAGTGGCCCCGCGAAGTCAACGTGCACCGTGTGCCATGGTGTCTGGGACGGTCCCAGGAGGGAATAGGAGCTTTGGGTGGGCTCTTCTGCGTTGCAAGGCATTCACGGCACTGTCGCACCGTTTCCTCGATAACCTTGTCGATTCCGGGCCACCATACGTAGCTCCTTGCGCACTTCTTCATGGCTACCATGCCTCGGTGACCAGCGTGCAGAAGTACCAGAACGTGGGATCGTGCTGAGTTCGGTATGATCACCCGTGATCCAAGTGTGAGGCACTCGCGATGAAATGCTAGTGCGGTCGCTCTTCGTCAGTAAGGAGCGAACTCATCTCGAGTGAGTTTCTCCACTGTGCCATCCTGCACTGCCTTGTGCAACCTCTGCAGGATGCTGTCTTCTTGTGTCAGACGTGCTATCTCTGTAGCAGTGAACGGAGGTCTCGACAAAGCTTCGAACAATAAATAGCACGTCGCCTGGTGGCCAGGGTTCATCGAGACGTTCTGGTAGTGGCAATCGGTGCAACGCGTCCGCGTTTTGATGGTTCTTGCCATGCCTGTAACGAGTTGTAGTCATAGGCCGACAACTTGATGCACCATCTGGTCATCCGTGGTGAGAGGACTTGAGCCGTTGGCTTCCCCGGACCCAGTATGCCGAGAAGCGGTTGATGATCCGTGACGAAAATCACCTTTCTTCCGCAATATACTTGTGGGACTTGTGTGCAGCAAACACTACGGCAAGGCCTTCTCTGCCACTGAGCATAATTGCGTTCCGCTGTCCCTAGCGTCCGAGATGCGAAAGCGATTGGCGCCTCTCTATTCTGGTCATCACGTTGAGACAGAACAGCTCCTATGCCGTATGGTGAAGCGTCACATGAGACGAGAAGCTCCTTTTGTTCGTCGTAGTGTGCCAGTGCGGTCTGACTGAGAAGCAATCTCTTCAGTTTATCAAATGCTTCTTGATGCTTGGTCTCCCACTCCACGTGGCGTCTTTCTGAAGAAGCTGGTAGAGACAGCTGGCAATTGTTGCCCTGTTCTTCAAGAACCCGTCGTAGAAAGCCAGCATTCCAAGGAATGATTGAAATGCTTGCTTGCAGTTTGGTGCTGGAGCCTCCGTTATTGCTCGAACTTGCCTCCTGTTACACTGTACTGTGACGAAATAAAGCAACTTTCTCTTCGTTGGTGTGACCCCTGTCTCGTCGGTGTCCCAGAAAAGAAACTTCTCGCACTGCAAAACAGCACTTGTTTTTGCCGGACTAAGGTTGCAATTGCGCAGCCTCTTCAGAACCTCTTCCAGTCTCTCGGCGTGTTCAGTGGCGTCTTTTCCACTGATGATCACGTCATCTAGGTATGCGCAAACGCCTGTGATGCCAGACAGCATAGTCTCCATAAAGCGTTGAAAAATGGCTGGAGCTGCAGAGATTCCGAAAGGCAATCGTTGACCTTGTAAAGCCCTTTCAGTGTGTTCAGGGTCAATATCTCTGCATTCTCTGCGTTATGTGAAGTTGCTGGTAAGCTTGTGCCAATCCAGGGTGCTGAATACCTTGCCTCCCTCAAGCGGCTAAGGACTTCATCTGTTGTTGGAAGGGGTAGTATGCCTTCTTCGATACCTGGTTCACTGTGCAACGGTAGTCGCCGCATATTCGCAACGAGCCGTTTTTCTTTCGAACAAGTACGAGAGGCGTTGCCCAATCCGAATGTGCGCAAGCTCGATTATGCCTTGACTTTGCAGTCGATCCAATTCAGCTTCTACAGCTGACCGCAGCGCGAAAGGAACCGGTCGTGATTTAGGAACTTTGGTTTCGCTCCTTCCACGAGTTCAAGTTGTACCGCAGGACCGACGTGCCCTGAGATGTCCTCGTCGAACACAGACCAGTACTTGTCTAAGCTTCGAAACAAGTTTGTCGTCTGATACGTCATTGATGCCCGTGATCTGTATACCCAGATGAGGAAACCAGTTTCGTCCGAGGAGGTTACAACCTATCCCATGATCACAACAAGCGGTAATGTGAATTTCCTGTCTTGTGCACTACATCCGCCGTTGCACATCCGAGAACGCGGAGGGACTGGCCTGACCAGTGCGTAGGAGAATGTTGTCCGTTTGAAGCCGTGGTGGGTCATCTGTCCACGTGGCGTTGACCGTGCCTCACTGATGAGTGTGCAGGCTGCACCAGAGTCGACTTCAAGGCGAGAAATTTTTTGGGGGGGCGGGGGGGGGCTCCTGCTCCCCCGTGCCCCCCGATGACGCCGCCCCTAGTAGCGGGGCAGACAGGGGCGTGACTGACCCCCTATCCCATAACCCCAGCATTGGAAAGCAAATGTTCGGGGTCATCGAGTGAGACGTATTTGCGACAGGCAGCATGCTAGTTAATTAAATTAGCGAGTAATGTTCTCTCCGTCAACCGACAATGTTGTTCTAGGCTCACAAGCGCCTCCTCCGTGAAGCTTCGTCGCTCGTTCTCCCCCTTCTCCGCTTTGCCTCTAGATGGCGTTTGCTTTGCGCCGGCACACTCCACGACGCCGAATTCACAGATGGGGCATATACGCTTGCGCGTAAAGAAATGAAATAACTTGCTTGCCTAAACAGATTTCTCCTTGGTAGAATTGTTCCATGGATACCTGCGTTTATCGGTCTGTTATTGTCCTCGTTGTCGAACAACAGGCAAGTAGGCGCGCTTAATTTAAAACGAGACAACTTACGTTCTTGCAAAGCTATCACTTTAATGTATAGCAGGACTGTCTTTCCTGTCTGTCACTTGGATGGCACCGGCTCGCAAATAGCTAGTCAAGATCAGTGTCTTGTATCTCCCAATGCATACAGGTTAAAGCAGCACTCGCACTTGGGGATTTCGAAGCGGCTGGTCTCGTACAGCTCTACGGATATAAATACACCTTTGCCGTTTGCACGCATCATCGCGATCCGCGCCTGGCAGAGGGATTTCCGCGCATTTACCCCTTTGAGCACCCAGCGTGAACGTCTAGAGGATGGATGGGACAACCTCGCGCTGTTTCTGCACGGGTGGCATTCCGATGCAAGCCGCATTCCCCGCTACTCGCGGTCGCTGTGGGCGATCGTTGGTGCTCGCTCGCCCCGAACCCCTCTTGGAAACGACGCATGCAAGCGCCACAAGCGGGCCTCGCCGGGGACCGCGCGTGAACGCGATTAGGGACGGGTCCTCGCAGACCACAGCCTCCGCGACGTGGGCGGCTCTCCGGCTGCCCTCCTTACCACACAGACAACAAGCAAACACTAATAAAGCCCCTTGAATCTTTAGTAAACACTCGGCTGGCACGGACGCGGCGGCGGCTCATGCAACGAGTGATGACGCCACGTCGTGTGGTCCTTGTCCGCACTTATCACACGGGCCTCGCAAGGAGCACAGATAAGGACAGGTACGACGTATTAGCTATTCGTTTCGCACGGTATAAGCCACTCTTATCATCCACTGTTCGCGGGCTGCTGATCACGATTATAATACGGATGGACCGCCGCTCTGATCGCGGCTCTGACCGCTGACCAAGAGCGAAAAGGAATACATTGGCACATAGGACCGGTACATTGCTCGGCCCCATTGTATTCATGATTCTTTTGCCGTCATTTATTCTACACAAATATTGCGATTGGCTAATATCTAAACCATATATCACTCATTCTAAGGAGAAATTACACCATCTCCCGCTAAGGGCACATTAGACGATGCGAAGCTGAGCATTTGCACGATCGCATTCCGTTGGCGTTCGTTGGGCATGCTACCGACCTCGCGTCGTGGAACGCGAAGAAGAACACTACGCGCATCGTGCCTTCACTCTAGCCTGGCCGTTAGTTCTCACAGGGCGAGCGGGGAACGCGGTCGACAGGTGCGCGAGAGGGGGGCAGCGTAGGAGAGGAGAGAGAAGGGAAGGGGCGCGCATGCGCTGGCGCTCATAGCGGCTTTGTGCAGGAGAGAATTTCGGTATGTGGAGCCCGCATTTCAGAGGAGTGAACCGAAGCAAGCGCTGGACAACGCGCGCAGCGCTCTATACCCGCTTTATTCACACTTGAAGGAGAGGAGACGAGGAGGAGAGTAGCGCATGCACTGCGAGAGCAGAAGCGAGAACGCAGGAGAAGCGCAAGCAGGCGCGGGGAGAGAAGTGGAGAGAGTAACGCGCAGCTGTTGGAGAGAGGGAAGGAGGAGAGTGCGCATGCGTAGTGTGAGTGCGGACGCTCAGGCCGACGCCGCGGGACATACCCTCTAGCAAGAGATGCTTCGCATCAAAAAAAAATTTTTCGGCCGACTGTGTCTATGATGGTAGCGTGTCAACGGGACGGCATAGATTCTTGGTGTACAGTAAATAGTGGCAGGTTATTAGAGCGAATAGTTCATAAATTGGCACACGAAAGGACTAACGCGCGCCCATTTTCCCCTGCCTTCCTCGTATCGCACCGTCATCCTTACTCTCAATGTCCATGAGGCACAAGTGACGTCGGGCAAGCTTGCAGTCCCTGTCTCGTACAAAGGCAGCCGCAGGTGGTAACGTGGATTCTATTGGTGGTAACGCGTTAAAGTAACGACGTTACCGGAACGCGTTACTTTTTCAGTAACTTAGTAACGTACTTGTTACCATTTCGGAACTGTGACGGGGGTAGCGTACTTCCATTAGCATTTTTCGGTAACATGAGGTGTCACGTTACTCGTTATTCCAATTACCCGGGAGTTTCACACAAGTCCCTTCGTCTCGTGGGAGCCACTTTCCCATATAGCACGCCCCGCCGCTATTTTGTCGCAGCGGCGGACTGCTGTCGGCCGGCCATGTGTTGGCAAAGCGATCCCGCGCGGGTCCTTTGTTGCGCGAGGCCGATTTCAATGGTCAGCACATTGCCGAAATTTCCTAAACGGATCTGCAGGTTTCGGATACCTCGCAATCGAGGTTCAAGTTGTCGTGGGTGGTCGATGAAGCAAAGCAAAGTGCACGCGGTCCTCGAAACCGTCAAAAGCGAGCTGCCGTGATTTGCTCGACTTGCGGACATCAAGACTCGTGGTATTGGCCGCGAGATCGACCTATAGGTGGCAGCACCGTCGCCGCGTTAGTGTTGAGAGGCGGTCAGCGGCGCGTATACAAATGCACGCAGCGGCGCTTCGTTGTGAGTGGTTTGAGTTATTGTCGGCGAATAATATGCGTCGATTGCAGCTAGCTGGTAACATATACGCTCTTCATTATTTAAACGATGCACGAAGATCCCCAATGTTTACTATAT